>NC_047033.1:30275347-30374427 GCF_902652985.1 Pecten maximus
GCTACACTCATTTCAATATGTGACACAATTAAAACCATATATTAAAACTTGAAATTCAAAATAAATTAAAATACAAAATAATTAAAGGCGATTAAATATGTTTGAAATATTTCAGTAAAACAGCAGAGAGGCATACTAATGGAACATTCGATCTGGCTGTGGGACATCTAAAGGGATTCAAATCTAATCTGAAACCAGGGTGAGCAGCTCAACACTGACTTGTTGTTGTGTATCTTGAATGTCTATAGAGCGAAATTGTTTGAATATTTAAACTGATTTTTAACATTGAGTCTTAATTTTAAAGCTCCATTACGATTGGCATGTGAAGGTTATACAGTTCAATAACCTCTTTATTTCTGTTTCATCTTTCATTTCCCCCTGGTGTATGTGTGTGAAAATCATCAATGATAAAATATCTGTTTGAAGATAAATTCAGTCTCCCATCAACGGTTACAACTGCACCATGTCCCCAGACAGTACTGATAAACCCTTAATATTAGAATATTGTAAGATTGTATTCCATCGTCCATAGATTATCCATACACAAATAATTAATTACATCGAATTAAACTTCTATTTGTCAGATACACAATGTATACATATCTTAATTTAGAATTTTAAAATCCTAGGGAGGCCCATCAGCTGATTTCCCATGCTGCCCTCAAAGGTGAGAAGGAGGTCTGTCGTAGATGTTACCAATAGTCCAGGAGTTGTCAGAGTTTACGAGTAGTCCAGCTAGAGTTTTCTGGACTGTCAATAGTCCATCAGGATTTATTTCTTTGACAAGGATATCAATTCAACAACATGCGTAGCTGTATTTTATGAATGAAGTTTATCAATTTATGATCAGTTTACATTATTGCTGATACAATAGATGGATAAGCGTTTCCTGAAATGTGATTCTTGTCCACTGAGACTGATATTTAACTTTTATTTCTTTATACTTTTATAGATTAAACAAATAACGCATCAATTGTAATTTGACTTTCAATGTCCAGTACTATTTGCCTAGAGATTTTAGCATCAATGCAACCTTTATCAATGTGTTTTCTTCTTCTAAATAATGGAACAAGGTAGTTTTTCTACAATGTATTTAAATGTTATTTACATACATTCTGATTTGACAGGGAAAGTGATGGACAAACATCAAGCGAAAGCAATGGAATGGTTCAGGTAGGGTGTTGTAAAAGTTTAAAATCTTCTCAAGAAAATGATAAACGATGGACCTAACTCTGTAATTCACTTGCAACACTTCAAAGCTGAATCGAGCTTCATTTCAAGGAATCTCATAGTTACAGAAAATTACAGAAAGCAATGATTTATTTATTTAAGCTGATTTTTGAACTAAAGCTAAACACTAGTATTAATGAAATTTAAAGAATTAAAAACGTGTCATACAAGCTCAAAATCTATTTTTGGCTACACACAATCCAATATGCGATGCAATAAAGACCATGCATAACAGATTCTAATTCAAAATAATAAATTAAAATATTGAATATTTATAGGCGATTATTTCTGTTTGAAATATTTCAGAAAAGCTGCAGATCAGGGAGATCCTCATGAACATTACAATCTTGCTGTGGGACATCTAAAGGGATTCAAAACTAATCTGAAACCAGGGTGAGCAGCTCAACACTTACTTGTTGGTGTTTTGTCTAGTATGTTTATAGGGAGAAATTGTTTGAATTTATCTCTAAGATCTATAAGGATTGGCATGTGAAGGTTATACAGTTCAATAACTTCCAGTAGTTTATGTGTGTGAATACCGTAGATGATAGAATAAACTCAGTCTTTCACCAACGGTTGCAATTGAACCACGTCCAAAGACAGTACTGATAAACTCTTAATATTCAATTCTGTAACATTGGATCCCATCGTCCATAGATAATCCATACAAAATAGTTAACTACATCGGATCAAACTTCTATTTTTATATGAACAATGCATACATATTTCAATTAATAATTTTAAAATCCTAGGGAGGCCCATCAGCTGATTTCCCATGATGCACTCAAAGGTGAGAAGGAGGTCTGTCGTAGAGGCTACCAATAGTCCAGGAGTTGTCAGAGTTTGGGAGAAGTCCAGCTAGAGTTTTCTGGACTGTCAATAGTCCATCAGGATTTATTTCTTTGACAAGGATATCAATTCAACAACATGCGTAGCTGTATTTTATGAATGAAGTTTACTTAATTAATTTATGATCAGTTTACATTATTGCTGATACAATAGATGGATAAGCCTTTCCTGAAATGTGATTCTTGTCCACTGAGAGTGATATTTAACTTTTATTTTTATACTTTTATAGATTAAACAAATAACGCATCAATTGTAATTTGACTTTCAATGTCCAGTACTATTTGCCAGAGCTTTAAGCATCAATGCAACCTTTATCAATGTGTTTTTTTCTTCGTAATAATGGAACACGGTAATTTTTCTACAATGTATTTAAATGTTATTTACATACATTCTGATTTTACAGGGAAAGTGATGGACAAACATCAAGCGAAAGCAATGGAATGGTTCAGGTAGGGTGTTGTAAAAGTTTAAAATCTTCTCAAGAAAATGATAAACGATGGACCTAACTCTGTAATGCACTTGCAACACTTCAAAGCAGAATCGGACTTCATTTCAAGGAATTTCATAGTTACAGAAAATTACAGAAAGCAATGATTTATTTATTTAAGCTGATTTTTGAACTAAAGCTAAACACAATAATGAAATTTAAAGAATTACAAACCTGTTATACAAGCTCAAAATCTATTTTTGGCTACACACAATCCAATATGCATAGCAATAAAGACCATGCATAACATATTCTAATTCAAAATAAATTGAAATACTAAATATTTATAGCCGATTATTTCTGTTTGAAATATTTCAGAAAAGCAGCAGATCAGAGACATCCTCATGCATCTTACACTCTTGCTGTGGGACATGTAAAGGGATACAAAACTAATCTGAAACCAGGGTGAGCAGCTCAACACTTGACTTGTTGTTTGTCTACAATGTCTATAGAGCGAAATTGTTTGAATATTTGAACTGATTTGTAACATTAAGTCTTTATTGTTATGATCTACTATGATTGACATGTGAAGATTATAAAGTTCAATAACCTTCTCTTTAGTTCTGTTTCATCTTCCATAGCCAGTGGTGTATGTGTGTGAATACAGTAAATGATAGAATATCTGTTTGAAGTTAAACTCAGTCTCCCACCAATAGTTACCATTGCACTATGTCCCCAGATAGTATACACACTTCATATCTAAATAACATTGTATTCCATCGTCCATAGGTTATCCATACACAAATAATTAATTACATCAAATTAAACTTCTAATTGTCAGATACACAATGTATACATATCTTAATTTAGAATTTTAAAATCCTAGGGAGGCCCATCAGCTGATTTCCCATACTGCCCTCAAAGGTGAGAAGGAGGTCCGTCGTAGATGTTACCAATAGTCCAGGAGTTGTCAGAGTTTGGGAGAAGTCCAGCTAGAGTTGTCTGGACTGTCAATAGTCCATCAGGCCTTGTTTCTTTGACAAAGAATATAAATACAACAACCTGCGTGGTTATATTTTATGAATGAAGATTATCTAATCAATTGATTGTCAGTATATATTATTGCTGATACAATAAATGAATAAACTTTTCCTGACATGTGATTCTTGTCCACTGTTAATGATGTTTAATTGTTATTTTTACATTTTGATAGATTAAACAAAATTCATGCTAATATTGTCATTTGACTTTCACTGTCCAGTACAATTGTCCTACAGCTATAAGTTGCAATGCAATCTTTATCAATGATAATTCTGATAGATGAAACAAAATTCATGCTAAAATTGTCATTTGACTTTCACTGTCCAGTACAATTTTCCTACAGCTATAGGTTGCAATGCAATCTTTATCAATGATAATTTTTTCACTAAATAATCGAAAAGGGTATTTCCTTCTACAATGTATTTAAATGTAATTTCGAAAAGTTGATTAAACATAAATTCTGATTTTCCAGAGAAAGGGATGGCCAAACATCAGGCGAAAGCAATGGAATGGTTCAGGTAGGGTGTTGTAAAAGTTTATTCTCAGGAAAATGATAAAAGATGGAATCAACTACATTATTCACTTGCAACACTTCAAAGCTGAATCAGGCTTCATTTCAAGGAATCTCATAGGTACAGAAAATTACAGAAAGCAATAATTAATTTACTTTAAATTATTTTTGAACTAAAGCTAAACACTAGTAAAAATGAAATTTAAAGAAATAAAAAGGGTCATATTAGCTCAAAATCTATTTTTGACTACACACAATCCAATATGCGATGCAATTAAAACCATGCATAACAGCTTCTAATTCAAAATAAATTGTAATACTGTATATTTATTAAATATTAAGCGTTTATTTCTGTTTAGATATTTCAGAAAAGCAGCTGACCAAGGGCATCCTCATGTACCTTACAATCTTGCTGTGGGACATCTAAAGGGATTCAAAACTAATCTGAAACCAGGGTGAGCGGCTTAACACTTGACTTGTTGTTTGTCTAGAATGTCTATATAGCGAAATTGTTTGAATAGTTGAACTGATCTATAGCACTAAGTCACTATTTTAAAGAAGTATTAAGATTGGCATGTGGATGTTATAAAGTTCAATAACCTTCTCTTTATTCAGATTTCATCTTTTATTTCCAGTGGTTTATGTGTGTACCGTATAATATATGATAGAATGAACTCAGTCACCAACAGTTACCATTTCACCATGTCCCCAGTACTGATAAACCTTCACCAACAGTTACCATTTCACCATGTCCCCAGTACTGATAAACCTTTACTATTATACTATTTTAACACTGGATTTTATCGTGCATAGATAATCCATACAAAATAATGTAATTAATTACATCAAATCAAACTTCTATTTGTCAGATACACAATGTATACATATTTAATTTAGAATTTTAAAATCCTAGGGAGGCCCATCAGTTGATTTCCCATGCTGCATCAAAAGGTGAGAAGGAGGTCCACCAAGTTCTGAGCGAAATCTGTAAACGTGGAGGCTGTCAGTAGTCAAGGAGTTGTCAGAGGTTACGAGTAGTCTAGCAGTACTTCTCTGGGCTGTCAATTATCCATCAGGACCTTACTTTGGCAGGGATTTCTAAATTAAAATACTTTTTTTAAATATTCGTTGGAGGAGGAGTTTTATAACAGTATCATTCAGTTTTTTGTTTGAGTGGAACTAACATAAAATAAAACTATGGTTAACTATCACATCTTGTGTGTTGTAAAACCTAGAGAATCTTTGCTGATTTGTATATTATTACATTGATTTATTTATGCTTTTTCATGTTTTAATGATTAATTTATTAAATCTGCAGATTGTAAAGTTCATTTGTTCTTGGAGTTTTATTTTTATTACATGTAACGACTGGTAATGGCAATTGAGTATAAGTATATACACCTGACTTTTCCGACAACCTGTCAAATCCGACAGTCCCGTATTTCCGTGATGCCAAGTGTAGTCAACAACAAATACCTGACTTTTCCGACACCCTGTTTAATCCGACCAAAAGTGGCACTCCCACATGGTGTCGGATTAGACAGGTTTCACTGTACTTCTTTAGCTTGATTGTAACCCGGTAGATTGCATTACCTGTGTGCTGTTCAAGGTACATAAGACATGGATGTACCTTTAATTGATAATTCTATTTTGTTTATGGTTGTAACCCTAGCTAAGTGCTAGCCGCAATAAACCTTTCGGGTAGAGAGATGTTCTCTTTAGCTCGGTCGGTTGAGCGTAAGAATAGTACGCAAGAGGTCCCAGGTCCGATTCCTAGCGGATTCGGTGATTTAGATTTAATTAACCATGCATGCTGTTACATTGGCGCCCATGTAGGGACTTGGGAATTATACTTAGTGTTATTTGTGAAAACATCTCTGTAACCTCTTCAAACTCTAGGACGAGTTCTCTCCTGGATCGTCGGACGATGTGACCCTGTAGAGGTTGGTCAATGTATTTCATTCCAAAATCATCAAATGATGGTCCGTCCTCATTCAATGGACTGCATTTTCTCTCCAGTGTATACAGGTATTTTATCCTTTAAACACTCAGTTCTTACTTTAAACAGAACACAAATTTTGTGTAATAGCAGAGGGTGCTCCCTTTTTGTGCAAAGGGGAGATAACTCCTGTGATTAACCCTTTGTGGTCAAGTCAAAAGTTTAAAATTCAGGAAAATAGAAAACCTTGAAATGGTAAGATTACGTAGCAGACTTAGATTGTGCGGTAAGATTATATAGATGACTTAGATTGTGCGGTAAGATTATATAGCAGACTTAGATTGTGCGGTAAGATTACATAGCAGACTTAGATTGTGCG
The DNA here is from genome assembly GCF_902652985.1 of Pecten maximus. Classification (NCBI taxonomy): domain Eukaryota; kingdom Metazoa; phylum Mollusca; class Bivalvia; order Pectinida; family Pectinidae; genus Pecten; species Pecten maximus. The sequence goes on from NC_047033.1 coordinate 30,281,724, forward strand.
GTAAGATTATATAGATGACTTAGATTGTGCGGTAAGATTATATAGATGACTTAGATTGTGCGGTAAGATTATATAGCAGACTTAGATTGTGCGGTAAGATTACATAGCAGACTTAGATTGTGCGGTAAGATTATATAGCAGACTTAGATTGTGCGGTAAGATTATATAGCAGACCTAAATAGTGCGGTACGATTATAAAGCAGACTTAGATTGTGCGGTAAAATTATAAAGCAGACTTAGATTGTGCGGTAAGATTATATAGCAGACTTAGATTGTGCGGTAAGATTATATAGCATACTTAGATTGTGCGGTAAAATTATATAGCAGACTTAGATTGTGCGGTAAGATTATATAGCATACATAGATTGTGCGGTAAGATTATATAGCATACTTAAATTTGCGGTAAGATTATATAGCAGATTTAGATTGATCTGTAACTACTATGGTTATGTAACAATGAAAACATTATCACATGTCTGTCCAGGTATGCAGGAATTTAGGACCTGTGATGTAGTTTTGTAAGTGACGACATATTCAACCAATAAAATCTTAGGTGGTCATCTTGGATTGAAAGAATAAGGAAAAAACGCTTTCATAAACCTTTGGTGTTGTCTACATATTCCAAGCTAAGTTGACAATTGTTGTTGTTTTTGTTAGTTTCCCATATAATTGTGTAAATCGACAAAAGCAATAGAGTCATTACATCCAAATTTGAAAAGGCCAACTCATATTTTAATATTTCGTTTTATTATCGATAGCTAAAAGATATTTTAAGAATTCAACACTCCTAAGTTCATTCTGCGAAAAAAAGTTTTTGTCTAAAACAATTTGACTAAAAATGGCTTTGCATTTGTTTTGTCTCTAATGTAAACTCGCCGGTGTGAATCGTTGGATTGTAAATCTAACAGAATTTATTATTTTCTTAAAACCTAACATATTCTAGTGGATGTCACTTTAATACTAAAAAAAAACAAACAAAAAAAAAAACAACAAAACTGACTGTTCAGATGAAAGTTGTTGCTTTCAACATAGGGGCATCAAACAACCAAAAGAAAATTCAAAACAAACGATGGACCACTTCCAAGGATTAACACCTTTCCTCCTATCAGAATTTCTAAATTTGACCAATCAGAGGCTTCGGTTAAGCTGACTAAATCGAAAAACGGAAATACTGTTCCTCAGTTACAGTCATGCACAAACACTTAGGTAAAGTTTGGTCGATTTTCGACCTACCGTTTTCGAGGAATTGGATAGATATTTCAAATGCCATGACCTGATTGATATAACAAATTAACTTGTTTCTTATATGTATTTGTAAGTTTTTGAAATAACAAAAAAAAAAAGGCATTTCCTATACACTAAATGCGCCAGGTACTATATAAATGATGATGTTGAAAAGACAAAGATACCCTGGAAAACAGGAAAAGAAATTTCATTGTAGATCAAACTTCCTCCATTGGAACATCGACTTGAATCTTAACGCATGCATCAACCTCAGGACTTCAAAATTTAGGCAATAGACATAATGCATTGACATTGTGAACCTTGGGTGCAAAAATGATGTCAATTAACGTTTCTGTTCAATGTAACCCTGGTTAAACAGTAGCCGCAATATACCTCTCGGCTAGAAACAACTCCTCTGTAGCTCGGTGGATTGAGCGTAATTAAGACTAGCAATTCAGAGGTTTCAGATTCAATCCCTAGCAAAGGCATCGAAATAAATTTTATTCATCATGCTCTCTGTTACATCAACTTTCATGAAACGGACTATAAGTAATCCATTTTAGCTGTAGCTTTGTTTCATTCTAGATCAGCTGAATTAAGAAGAGAAGCTTAAAGCTGACAATGCAAGTTAAAAAGCTTTCAATTAAAACTTTCAGTTCTGAGATATCCATCTATGATTACAGAATCTTCTGGTCATCCTGTCTAAGGATGTACCGATATTTTAGTTTGTGCTCTCAGAAACGAATTCAGAAAGCTGAAATTTCTATATTGTTTTTTAATCGCAATTGGAAGCTTTTCGACTCGCACTGTCAGTTTTAACTTATACAATTGATTTTGAGTTATAATTAAGATTCCTTACCGTTAGGATTTTTATCAATGATGTCATATACAGTATACTGATTAAGAGATTATAGAGAATATCTATATGGACAGGATATCGACGAATAGATTTAACAAGTCATCAAGCTATGCATATAGCGAAAACAGCAGTTTCTGGGCTACATGTTCACAACATGGTGATTTAAAATGAGCAATGATAAAATGAAACTCCTCACAAGGTAGATAACACAATTACATTTACAGTATTGCTGACATAAAGGGTATGTCTCGAAGAAACCCGAAATGTCACGGGGATGACAAGGACATTCAGGAGTACAGTAAAACTCGGATAAGTCGAAGTCGACACGACCAAGCAAAATATTCGACTCATCCGATGATCCGACTTATCCGTGTCCGATTGTATACGGGGACAAAATGCCTGAGTATCGTCGGCTGTATGAGAACATGTGCTTGATAATACGGTCGATAGTAAACAAAAAAATAATGTATTTCTATGAGTAATTTTATTTCTTAAAAAAAACGGGAAACGTACAACGTGAACAAGTTTAATTAAAAGAGAGCTCGAATTGTAGGTCGACATGTAAAAGGAAGAATTGATGGAAAAATACCCTGCCCGCCCTGTGACTCTAACCAGAGATCCCCCACTCTCAAGGCAAACATCCTACCACAAGGCTAAAGGGAACTTCCCGCTAGTTTGAACTAGTGATATATGCTCTCAACTTTTACGGTAGTTTTATGGTTGGCCTGGTGAACAGGACTACTTAAGTCAATAGGAATCGACTTTGTTGAAATTTGGTATGCTGTGATATTGATGCCAATAAGATCTTGATGAATTTAAATTGAGGCCGTCAGGTGGTAACAGTGATGTTTTTTTAGTCATGATATTGGACAAACCGCTTGCTGGGGTGAAATATATTCAAATGAATGACCTAAACCTGCTTTCAATGCCCCAGGTATCAAATATGTTAAACCGCGGTGGCCGAGTGGTATAGGTGTCGCGACACTTAATTATAAGCCCTCCATCTCTAGGTTGCGAGTTCAAAACCTACGTGGGGCAGTTGCCTTACACTGACCGTAGGCCGGTGGTTTTTATCCGGGTACTCCGGCTTTCATCCATCTCCAAATCCTGGCACGTCCTTAAATGACCCTGACTGTTAATTGGACGTTAAACCAAATAATCCAAACCAAATGTTAAACTTTAGATATGCAAAGGCGTCAAGGTAAAAATAAATACATATATTGATGTCAATAAGATAACATTTCTAATAATGTGCTCACGTTTCTAGTAAATGCCTTCATAACGACAACCAACAAAACAAACATTTTCTTTAACGATTTATTTCTTTAACATCAACAAAATTAAAACGTTAATTTAAAAGAAGAATTTAAAATGGGTGTTAACGGTTAGCTGAGTAAGATATATTTTTAAAAATGTGATTCCCGTGATCTTGAATTTGAGGTCAATGTGTCGTTATGTTATTCCCAGCATGCTACATGCCAAATATCAACATTCTATTTTGTATTCTTGTCTGTCTCAATATTGAACATGCACAGCTATAGGGACCAGGGGGAACCCATTTACAGAATTTGAGGAAAATCAATACAGTACCTTGTGAAAAATAATGTTAGGAAGAATTATTTAAGGAGTGACCACAGACGAAAGGCAATCTGAATGGCCCACTATCTGAACATGATGGGCTACCCAGGCAAGAATGTTCATCAGTTATATCATATACATGTAGTAAGCAAAACAGTGCAAAATCATATTCTACATTTAAGAGGACAGTTATTTTTTTATATAGCTTTTGAAAAAAGAAATGATTCTAATTTTATATTAAAGTGATTTGTTTTCTGTTTTCTGATTAAAAAAAGTATCACCCAACTGCTCCAAATGCAATTTAAAACCATTCCAATTTATATATATATGTAAATTATTTATTGACAAACCTTCGGGAGACAAGCTATGCTGTTGTAAATTGAATAAATATATTAAATAATTGCTTTTGGACCTATTTCTTGAAAAATGTAGAACCGTATAAATGGTCTAATATTGGCATTTTCACATTGTTATTTCAAATTCACTCGAAGAAGGGATAGTGTAAATTCAAAAGATTCTTTTACCAAATATCAGCGCCCTAGTACAATTATATAGTGATGTGTTAATAGCTTTTTAAAAAAAATATTTTCCCCCAAAAAAATTAAAGCAAAATAGTTCTAAGTCAAAAAAATAGAAATAAAAAAAAATTTAAAAAAAATCAATTTTTAGTTTTACTCAAGAAAGGGAACGTCTTACTCCAGAGGGACTGTATTGCCTAATTTCAGCACCCTAGTATTACATGCATTATAAAGTGATATATTAATACCTTTCGACACTTGCACAAAAAATCAACGCAAAAATATTTCAAACAATTATTAAAATCCGTAAACAAAAATCCAACGTCGACGCCGGGGTGACAACTTGAGCTCTAAAAATAATAGAAGGAATAATTGCACCAAAGAAATACTGAAGTACTGAACTGTTACGAAATGGTAGTATACAGTCGACGTGAAAAGTTGAATGCAATTCAGGTGACAGATCAATTGAATATTTATGTCACACAAATTGTATTGATATCAACTATATACTACCATTTGGTAACAGTTCAATGCTAATATTTACACTCATAATGATTTTTTTTTTATTTACTGCAGCTTCTGACGCGTTTAATTTGCCGCTTACCAAATCACTAACGTCATAAAGTTCAAATACCGGAACAGCCGAAATTGGCAGGAAGAATAAAATAGTCCCTTATGTCGCCATTGATAACAAGCATACACATTTTTTTTTTTTACACAAATTTGGTTTTATATTATTTCGTATACGTGTGTTGACATCGTAAAATTGTTTAGAATTTAAGCCAATGATAAACCGTTATCATTTAGAAGTGATGCGGCGTTAAACGGGTACTGCACCGGCTAGACGTTATTTTCAGAAGAATATCAGCTCTTAATTAAGTTCTCAATGAAAGTCATCTTGATAGTAGGTGAAAACGATTCTAAGTATATTTCGTTTGAAAGAGATCCCATGTCTAACCGGTCATATCACTGACACTAACATAGCAGATGATGTTCAACTTCACAGAGGCTCAATTTCGTAGTAAGGTAGGACTTTGATATCAGTGAATATATTCAGACATCATGTCGATTATTCAGATTTTTAAAAAAGATTTTAAGAATAATGGACTTTTAATGTTGTCGTGTTTTGCAGTTCTCAAAATGCGGAAACGAGCCCCTAAGAGTGTGACGACGTTGACAATTTGGTTCTTACAAATTGTGTGACAATAAAAAAAATAGTGTCATAACTTATAAACTTAATTTTTGTGGTGGCTTGTGTGACTAAATACTAACATTCGAAAGCTCTCAAAGCCGAAATTAACTGACAGTTATTGCTTGTCAACCTACAACACATGGAGCCGTATTCCTACATTGACCGAATCACTGTTAATTGTAGTATACAGTCTCATAACTACATTGACCGAATCACTGTTAATTGTAGTATACAGTCTCATAACTACATTGACCGAATCACTGTAAATTGTAGTATACAGTCTCATAACTACATTGACAGAATCACTGTTAATTGTAGTATACAGTCTCATAACTACATTGACAGAATCAGTTAATTGTAGTATACAGTCTCATAACTACATTGACAGAATCACTGTTAATTGTAGTATAGTCTCATAACTACATTGACAGAATCACTGTTCATTGTAGTATACAGTCTCGTAACTACATTGACATAATCACTGTTAATTGTAGAATACAGTCTCATAACTACAATTTGGTTTACGATCGGGATACAAGCAGATGAAACACAGAATATAAATATTGCACCTTGAATATTCATAGGAAGCATTACAATGTTGAGCATATTGACTTTCACTACAGAAGAATTAACATAATGATAATTTATCTCAATACTAGCTTAGAATAAAAGCATTAAATACACCAACTCTTCAATATAAGGTTTTGATTTCATGCAATAAAATTTATTAACCTTGCAAGTTGGCCCGATTTGGAGCTGTTTCAACTCCATATTGAATGATTACTAACTTATGCAACTTGCATGTATTTTGATAATACGACAGGCTAGCTAGAACTGATGAACCCATGAAACAATTTCCTGTGAATTTTCTCCTTATCAGAAATGACATCTTGCTTAAGGTATCGGGAGATCACAAAAAAGCCACTACCCCCTACTCGTGAAAATTTGCCCAAACCGTTAAAATCGACACCAAGTCCATCTGTATAAACAGCAAAATGGGAATATACACGTACATTTATTTTCATGCGATTGCTGAATATTTCGACTTGAATTACCACAATAGTATTGTCCTCATGATTGATGACAATTACGGTTATAATGACATTTCTCGGTTTTCTGCCAATAATGACATTTCTTGGTTTTCTGTCAAACAGACAAACACTCGTATTCTTTACCGCCATCATGGCTAATAGAGTGGGGGATACATAATTTTGAATAAAATCATCCTAATTTGTGTGAATGTTGACCTTCAAATATCCATCTAGACTTAAGTTCGTGTGACCTATTTTGAGTTTGCTTCGTCGGTCCTTTGCAACAGCACTACAGGACTTTATCATCACTGACGGACCTTAAAAGGACCACCGATTTTTGTACGATCTATTGCCAATGGACGACAAAGAAGATTTTCCGTAAATGAATTTTAACGTATTCCATCTCGGTAAGTGTTATTGTAGTTTGTTTTTTTGCACATCGTTTTATTTTCAAAGCATTTTGCCAGTCGCAGTGTTATCACTTGTGAACACGATAACTTGAGTAAATATGAGCAGGCTTTAAGGAGACTGGTTATGCAGCCTTAAATTCATAAGACCTTGGACGTGGTTAATAGTAGTCCTGGTTATTGCATTTTGTAGTTTATTACCATTGGACCTTGTTATTTATAGCTCGGGTTGTGAGCTTTTGAACAATTTCCACACTGGAACTGATGTAACCGTAAGATTACGGTCAAAGCAGGTTAGGTCTAGGACCAGCATCATGCCTTAAATGAATGACTATGCCAGTTTATCCAAATGAATGGTCTTGGTCAAATGTTTAATCTTCGCTTAAAAGTCAATCATCGTCTATCAGCACTGCATACATATATCAGGTGATGGATAAGACTAACGTGCCTGTTGTTTGATATGCAAAAGCTTTGAAGTAGGTTTCCGATTAAAAAAACTTAAAAAAAAATATATATATATATATACTTAGGCCAAAAAGATTACATTTCTTATCATATCTCAATGTGCTTATGTTTCTTGAATATACCTCCAGAACGACAGCAAACAAAACAATAAACATTTTTCTCGAACATTTTATTTGATAAACAACGTTTACAAAACAAACCTTTAACTTTATAACAATTTGCAACATTTTCAACAAGAGACCCAAAGGGCCTTAACGTTCATTTAACTTTTATATTGATCCGGTAGCTTTAACTGAAAAATATTACAAGAGGCCCATGGGCCTAAACGGTCACCTGAGATTTGAAGTATTTTAGTTTACCTCCCCCAGGGACAAACGTGAAACCCCAGGGTCATGAAATTCATACTTTTTGAAAAGCACCTTAAGACCCTTCCATCCATGAAGTTTATTTGACCCTACATGATATGGGTCTTGAGAAGCTTTTTTTTTAAATTTCAGTTAATTTGAACCTTTTTGGCACCGCCATTCAGGCCCCTGGGAGTTGGGGACCATATAATTCACATTTGTGTTTGACATTTAGTCATAGAAACTACTTGCCAAATTTCATTGAATTTGGTCTAGCGGTTTTCGAGACTTTTTAGCGGATTTTGAGACTTGAGACTTCGTCTCAGGTGACATAAAAATAAAACGTGAAAATAAATAAATTAATAGGGAAGTCATCACATGAATTTAAAAATACCAAAGGCTGTTTTACTTGTAAATAGACCACAGGAATATATATCCCCTCCAAAAGGAACGCTATATCAATGGTAACGAATTTCACAATTTAAATTTATAAATCATAAAATAACAAACGTCTCAAAACAGCAAAAATATAAGTATTATATATAAATTATAGTAAACTTCAAAGATGCCATAGGGGTAATATATTAATAGAGTACCTATTTTTCAGTTATTATGACCCTTTTGGTTTCGCCCCTATTTAAGGTCAATATTAAAATATCCTCAAACCCATCATGACAATTTCATCCTAAATTTGATTCATTACCATTACTGATGAATCCTGAGGGAAAAGCCAGCACTTGCTAAATTGATATCAAATGGTACAAACCTTTATCGGATTGGACAAAGTGTTAGTCACCGAAAGGTGACATTTAAAACAACATAACCACTACTGCACTGTTCTCATTAACCTAAAAGGAAGATGACAAAAAAAAAAAAAAAAAAAAAAAAAACAATGTTTGATCACGTGAACAGAATCATTGATACAGGATCAATTGTTTAATAAAAATGTTTTCTAGGAAGGACCATTTCATTTTAGAGCAAATTCAAAGTTCGAAGCTTTATTGAAACGTACCCGAGTCAAGAATCTACAGAAGTTATATAGTAAGGACAAAACTGAGAAATGTAGATGTCAGAACTAGAACCAAAGTTAAAAAATAAAAATAGAATAAAAAAATGACATTTAAAAAAATCGAATAAAACTGCCGTTTAAGGAAACAACTGATCATGATCAAGTCTAAATTTAAGATCAATAGAAAATGTAGATGATCTCCGAGTGTATAAAAACGAGTGAAAGTAAAGACTGCTACAGCGGATCATTTAAGTCGTTTCGATCCAATAAATACAAAAAAACAAAAAAAACAAACAAACCAAAAAACTTTGGTATTACTCTTTCTAGACCAATCGTCTTAGACCTTTATGTAGAACGATGTGATTCGGAAGGACATACAGTTGAGACAGTTTCTAACCAAATTCCCACAGGCACGCGGCACGTTTTATAATGCGTCTTAAAGTCAGTTTAATTTGCTGTCCCACACGCACGCGGCACGTTTTATGATGTGCCTTTATTAAGTCACAAGCTGTTCTTCCAAGTATGCTCCTTGTGTGCCAACACATAAAATCCGTCGTATTAAATTGTTAACCACAAATAGCATATTTGAAGAGGCTTCGTCTTACATGAATTATGCAACGATGATATAGATATCTGCGCTAATGTTTCACAGCAGAAATCACACAAGCAGATGCATGACTGGTCGCACTTTCGATGACAACAGAATTTGATGGTTTTCTTTATGTGCTCCGGTACGTTCATTAAGGATATGTGCATAGCCAAATCACTCATCACAAACACCGTATCAAAACTGTTACTATCCTGAATCTTTACATGTCTATACAAATGAGTTATCTGTCCAAATGGTTCTCTCTTGTATGTGTTCTGAGATGTCTGTACAAATGACTTTTCTGTATAAATGGTTTACCACAGATATCGCATATGTATGGCTTTTCTCCTGTATGTATTCTTGTATGCATTTTAAGACTCTCACCACGCCTATATCGGTTACCACAGATTTCACATTTGTATGGCTTTTCTCCTGTATGTATTCTTGTATGCATTTTTAGACTGTCACCACGCCTATATCGGTTACCACAGATTTCACATTTGTATGGCTTCTCTCCTGTATGTATCCTGGTATGTAATTTCAAGGAAGATCCCAGGCGAAATCCCTTACCGCAAACATTGCACTTGTATGGCTTTCCTAGCATGTGTGTTTTGGAATGTGCTCTCAGTTGAGAATTCGTGAGAAATTTCTTACCGCAAACACTACATTCAAATTGTTTCTCTTCGGTATGCAACCTGCTGTGAATTTTCAGGTCAGCGGGTAGTCTGAACCTCTTTCCGCATAAATCAGGTAGATCCATGTCCAAAAGCCTTTCCACATCGATCACATATATATGGCTTTTCCCCAGTATGAACTCTGAGATGTACTTTAAGAGTTTTAGCCGAGATTAAGACTTGACCACAGATATTACAGATGGTCTTTTTAGGCTTGACTGTCTTCTTTATCGAGCAAGATTTTAGATTTTTCCCGATACAATTTTCTTCCGTCAATTTCCTGACCACAGTTGTAAGCATTATCTGATATTTGTGTCCGGGTCTTTTTCCGTAAGACACCTGTCTGAGAGGAATCTTTACAAAACTCGGAACTGTTGGTCGAGTCCTTTGTGACCTGCCTGCTGTATCTCTGTAATCTACTTGAAAGGCTCTCAACATCACCACCTTTCGATTCTTTACTAGCTCTGCAAGGTTTTGTCTCTAGCTGGAATGACTTACTGAACGGTTCAGTTGGAACAATAAACGTAAAACTTTGTGGCCCTTGATCTGAATGCGAGTCATTGTCTGCTGATAAAATTTTACCTTGTTCCACAGTTGTGCGAGTTGCACGGTGGTTGTTTAAGGTAAATTCTGTGTCAAATATCTGACCACCAGTACTCTTTGCTTGCGTATCGTCCCTTACGTAACTCGCCAGTCTCACGCCCTTATTAAGGGCATAAATATAACATTTATACCGGTTTACCTTTGTATCACTCTCAATTCTCTTCTGTTGACCGCTGGCATCCCTAAACCCTTCAGACATGTTTCAATCGTTTGCAGCGCGGTATCCTTCCGGAATTTGTTGATCGCTTGCATCGCTGTATACTTCAGGCATTAGCTGACCGTTTGCAGCGCTACATACTTTAGGCATTAGCTGACCGTTTGCAGCGCTACATACTTCAGGCATTATCTGACCGTTTGTAGCGCTACATACTTCAGACATTAGCTGACCATTAACAGCGCTACATACTTCAGGCATTAGCTGACCATTTGTAGCGCTACATACTTCAGGCATTAGCTGACCATTTGTAGCGCTACATACTTCAGACATTAGCTGACCATTTGCATCGCTACATACTTCAGGCATTAGCTGACCATTTGTAGCGCTACATACTTCAGGCATTAGTTGACCATTTGTAGCACTACGTACTTCAGGCATTAGCTGACCATTTGTAGCGCTACATACTTCAGGCATTAGCTGACCATTTGTAGCACTACGTACTTCAGGCATTAGCTGACCATTTGTAGCGCTACGTACTTCAGGCATTAGCTGACCATTTGTAGCGCTACATACTTCAGGCATTAGCTGACCATTTGTAGCGCTACATACTTCAGGCATTAGCTGACCATTTGTAGCGCTACATACTTCAGGCATTAGCTGACCATTTGTAGCGCTACATACTTCAGGCATTAGCTGACCATTTGTAGCGCTACATACTTCAGGCATTAGCTGACCATTTGCATCGCTACATACTTCAGGCATTAGCTGACCATTTGCAGCGCTACATACTTCAGGCATTAGCTGACCATTTGTAGCGCTACATACTTCAGGGATTAGCTGACCATTTGTAGCGCTACATACTCCAGGCATCTGTTGATCAGGGATACATACTTGTACTCCAGAAGTTTGCTGCTCGTTTGATCGATTATATTCAAATTGGAAGTAAGACGCGTGACTTGTCGCGCTTTTGCCGACATAAAGGTTTGGTGTTTCTTTTTTATGTGTTTCGGTATGTTCCTTAAGAATATGTATATTACTAAATCCTTTGCGACAGACACCACATTTGAATGTTTTCTCCGTCGTGTGTATCCTGAGATGTCTACACAAATTACCTCGCTGTCTAAATGGTTTACCACAGATATCGCATTTGTATGGCTTTTCTCCTGTATGTATTCTTGTATGCATTTTAAGACTGCCACCATACCTATATCGGTTACCACAGATATCACATTTGTATGGCTTCTCTCCTGTATGTATCCTGGTATGTAATTTCAAGGAAGATCCCTGGCGAAATCCCTTACCGCAAACATTACACTTGTATGGCTTTCCTAGCATGTGTGTTTTGGAATGTGCTCTCAGTTGAGAATTCGTGAGAAATTTCTTACCGCAAACACTACATTCAAATTGTTTCTCTTCGGTATGTAACCTGCTGTGAATTTTCAGGTCAGCGGGTAGTCTAAAAACCTCTTTCTGCATAAATCACACTCCTGCGGCTTTTCTCCCAAATGTATCATGATATGTCTTTTCAACGTTGATTTCTGTGTAAATGTCCTACCACAAAGATAACATTTGTGCGGCTTCTCTCCCGTATGCATCAGGATGTGTCTATATAAGGTAGATCCATGTCCAAAAGCCTTTCCACAACGATCACATATATATGACCTTTCCCCAGTATGAACTCTGAGATGTACTTTTAGAGTTTTAGCCGAGTTTAACACTTTGCCACATATATGACAGGTACTCTTGGATTGTTCCTTTATATATTCCCTTATGTGATTTGTCTCCTTAAATTCTTTATCAAAGTCATTACACTTGTAGCTTTTCTCTGATATTTGTGCACTAGTCTGTCTCTGTACGAAGCTTGCCTGAAGTAACTTATCAGAAAACGCACGACTGATTTTCACTTCTTTTTTATCATGCCGGTTGTGCCTATCTAATTGACTAGATTGACCATCAAGATGTGAACTACGTGAATCTCTTCCATTTTCCGAAGTATTTGCCTCTATCTGAATGCAATCACTTGACACATCATAAGGAACATCAAATGTAAAACTATTTGGCTTCTGATATGTATGGGTGGAATTGTTCGTTACTAAAACCTGTCTTTGTTTTCTCCCGTTATGATTTTTGACATGTTCTTTCAGACTGCTTTTGGTGAAAAATAACTGACGGCATATGCAACACTTCCACATTTTCTTTGTTTGTTGTTTTTCTCGTATATAATGTGCCACTTTTACATCCCGATTCAGATCATAAATGAAACATCTATACCGCTGCCTGTTTGTATCCGTCCGAAAATGCTTTTTCAGAATGCTTGTATGTAAATGAAGTTCTGATGCATGACTAGTCCCACTTTCTCTTACAATAGAGCTGAATTTACCTTCTGCCCCACAACTAGTAGCGCTGGCAAGGTGGTCTGTATTACATAAAGCCTTATTACCATATTGTCCTGTACAGGTATGTATTCTCTCAAGTAATTGTAGAGTGTTTGTATCCGTAACATTTTTACCACAGTCATGACACTTGTATGTTTTCTCTGTTAACTGTGCAACAGAGTGATTTTGTAAAATACTTGGTTGGTCCATATTCTGGCTCTGTACTTTACTCGTTAGAATCTGGTCCATATTCTGGCTCTGTACTTTACTCGTTAGAATCTGGTCCATATTCTGGCTCTGTACTTTACTCGTAAGAATCTGGTCCATATTCTGGCTCTGTACTTTACTCGTTAGAATCTGGTCCATATTCTGGCTCTGTACTTTACTTGTAAGAATCTGGTCCATATTCTGGCTGTGTACTTTACTTGTAAGAATCTGGTCCATATTCTGGCTCTGTCCTTTACTTGTTAGAATCTGGTCCATATTCTGGCTCTCTACTTTACTTGTAAGAATCTGGTCCATATTCTGGCTCTCTACTTTACTTGTAAGAATCTGGTCCATATTCTGGCTCTGTCCTTTACTTGTTAGAATCTGGTCCATATTCTGGCTCTGTACTTTACTTGTAATAATCTGGTCCATATTCTGGCTCTGTCCTTTACTTGTTAGAATCTGGTCCATATTCTGGCTCTGTACTTTACTTGTTAGAATCTGGTCCATATTCTGGCTCTGTACTTTACTTGTTAGAATCTGGTCCATATTCTGGCTCTGTACTTTACTTGTAATAATCTGGTCCATATTCTGGCTGTGTACTTTACTCGTTAGAATCTGGTCCATATTCTGGCTCTCTACTTTACTTGTAAGAATCTGGTCCATATTCTGGCTCTCTACTTTACTTGTAAGAATCTGGCCCATATTCTGGCTCTGCACTTTACTCGTTAGAATCTGGTCCATATTCTGGCTCTGTACTTTACTTGTTAGAATCTGGTCCATATTCTGGCTCTGTACTTTACTTGTAATAATCTGGTCCATATTCTGGCTCTGTCCTTTACTTGTTAGAATCTGGCCCATATTCTGGCTCTGTACTTTACTCGTTAGAATCTGGTCCATATTCTGGCTCTGTACTTTACTCGTAAGAATCTGGTCCATATTCTGGCTCTGTACTTTACGCGTTAGAATCTGGTCCATATTCTGGCTCTGTACTTTACTTGTTAGAATCTGGTCCATATTCTGGCTCTGTACTTTACTTGTTAGAATCTGGTCCATATTCTGGCTCTGTACTTTACTCGTTAGAATCTGGTCCATATTCTGGCTCTCTACTTTACTTGTTAGAATCTTGTCAACATTGGGAACAAGTAACTCTAGCTGAGATGAATCACTTAACTCTTTATCGCTGACACCACACGAGTACATGTTTGGTTTCTCTTCTGCAGGTGTACCGGTGTGTACATCTGGCCCAGAGGAGTCGTCAAACCCTTTATCATAGACATCACATGAGTACATTTTTGGTTTCTCGTCTGTATGAGCCCCGGTGTGTACATCTCGCTGAGAGGAGTCATCAAACCTGGTAACTGAGACTTCAGACACCATAGATGTTTGGTTCAGCATCTGTATCCATTTCCATCCGGGAATACATATGGTCATGATGAAAAATATAAGGTATACGAATTCTTGGTACCTCATTCTGCTGAGAATATGTATGGTCATGATCACTGGGACAACGTGAATGCCTTTTTATCCCTGCAAACATGTCTCTTTAAATCTAAGGAATAGCTGAAGTCTTGCCCACAAACATCACATCTATACATGTTCTATCCTTCACTCCGAGTTCAATTCAGCATCACATCATATCTGAAAAACAGAAACAGAATTGGTTAAGAAATAAAAAACAAAAGGAGATCCAATAATCAATAAAATTTATAGTTTTTGAAGTCTTAAACACTACATAAAATTCTGATGAGTTTCAAAACAAAGGCCAAATGGGCCCGAATCGCTCACCTGTTATCCAGGGATCCTTTTCATACATAAAAAATAATTAAGAACAAGTTTATAAGAGACCATTGAATCTCACGGGCTGGGAGTTATTTGAAAAGGTGTCTTTTAAATATTTTGGCCAATTTTAAACCTTTCAAACTTACATTATAATCAAGGTCATTCATTTAAACAGATTTTCTAGCATTCGTCCAAGAACGCTTCAAGTCAGATATAAAGTATCTGGACCTTTCAGTTATTGAAAATAAGTCATAAAAATATTTCAGTCTATTTGACTGCCCTCATCTTGAAAGGTCAATGTCATTCATTTGAACAAACTTGGTAGCCCTTCACCCCTGCATGCTACAGGCCTAATAATTGGTCTTTGGGCCTCTACCTTATTGAGAAAAAATTGATTAAACATATTAGCCTATTTCACCGTGGTGAGCTTAAATGAAGGACAGGTCATTCATTTGAACAAACTGGTAGCCCTTCACCTTAGCATGCTACAGACCCAATATCAATCTCTGAGCCTCTTGGTTATGCCCAATATCAAATCTCTGAGCCTCTTGGTTATTGAGAAGTCTTTAAGCATTTCAGCCTATTTGACCCATGTGACCTTAAATGTAGATCAAGGTCATTAATTTGAAAAAAAAAGACTTTGTACCCCTTCATGCTAGCATGCAACAGACCCAATATCAAGTCCCTGGGTATCTTGGTTATTTAGAAGAAGTCATTTGAAGATTTTAGCCTATCTGATCACTGCTACCTTGAATGAAGGTCAGAGTCAGTCATTTGAAAAAACTTGGTAGCCCTTCACCCTAGCATGCTACAGGCCAAATATCAAGTCCCTGAGCCTCTTGGTTATTGAGAAACAGATATTCGAATATTTTAGCCTATTTGACCGATGTGACATTGAATGAAGGTCAAGGTCATTTATTTTAACAAACTTACAAAGCCCTTTATAATTACCCTAGCCTGCTACAGGCCATATATCAAGTCTCTTGGTTATTGAGAAGTTGATTGAATACTAAAGCCTTTTTGACCCATGTTACCTTGGATGAAGATCAAGGTAATTCATTTGAACAAATTTAGTAGCCCTTCACCCCAGCATACTACAGACTCAATATCAACTCCCAGGGCCCCTTGATTATTGAGAAGTTAAGAAGTTGTTTGAAGATTATAGCCTATTTGACCTATATGACATTAAATGGTCAAGGTGATTCATTTGAATAAACATGGTAGCCTAGGCCTTCACCCTAGCATTCTACAGGCCAAATATCAAGTCCCTGAGGCTTTTGGTGATTGAGAAGAAGTTGCTTGAAGATTTTAGTCTATTTTACCCATGTGACCTTGAATGAAGGTTAAGGTCATTTATTTTAACAATGTTGTTAGCCCTTTCTCCCAGGATAATACAGCCCAAATATCAAGTCCCTTGCCCTCCTGGTTATTGGGGAGAAGTTGTTTAAATGACAAAGTTGATGCCAGACAGACGGCCCGACAGACGAAGGACATAAATGAACAACTCTGATCATGACTCAACTAGTTGTACAATAGTCCAACAGTTTGGAACGCATTAACGACAACGGCCTACTGGCCCCTACTGGCCATCTCCCAATCCCCTCCCCACATAATCCCTTCCCAAACCTTTTGTCACAGCACATTTCACAAAACACCTTATACTGCTTGCACTCGGGTCCAAAGCCATATTATACAGTTGAGTGTAGACTAAAGGTTACACAAAGTGCACTCGGAGTGCACTCCGTTTGGACTCGGAGTGCACTCCGTTTGGACTCCAGGTAAACTTGGAGTGCACTCGGAGTGCACTCCGAGTTTACCTGGAGTCCTATCAGGCCCCAATCCTACCTGGGTCCACATGTATCACAATATTCCTAGTAGACTAAACAAATGTTAATAGTAATATTAAAAGAAAAAAAGTAATTTGTAAAAATCTATTTATTTATGTGTAAATTATATTAAAAGCATCAAAGTATTAACATATATATGATATAGTCTGATTATAGAACTGGGGTAGGCATGCATATGGTGTCTTATAGGACTCCAGGTAGACTCGGAGTCCACTTGGAGTGCACTCCAAGTTTACCTGGAGTCCAAACGGAGTGCACTCCAAGTCCAAATGGAGTGCACTCGGAGTGCACTTGGGTGTAACCTTTAGTCTACACTCATTGACTCAACTGTAGGTGCACCTATATGCATAGCTGCGATGACGTAGCTCTGAAGGACGGACGGAAGATTTCTGACAGATGGTGGTCGTGGAACGGAGTGAAGGCAGGGTATTATTCGTTCTACTATATGTATTGAAAGACGAGGCTAATACCTATGCTCACACACCTGTAGGTCGTTTGTCAAACGACAGTCAGTTATGATCACCAGCCTAATTTTCCTCTGGCTCTGGTCTGGTACCGGTGTCAGAAAAATCGGGCTCGACACTCTAGGCTGTTTGTTTATGCAGACTAAAATGATATTGACGGACCTGGAAATGTGAATACAAGCCGCGGGAGTCTTTGCCAAGGCTCGTCTGAAATCAATATAAAATCGCCAGGTCCGTCTTTATTTCATAAACGAAAAACACCGGTCAAACTTGACCAGCCGTTTGGACCGCAAAAACTAAATGGCCCTGCTGATGTTGCGGCCAGAGGTTTTTGGCGGTTCTAAGCAGATATGTACAGAAAATTGTTGTTTGAACGTCATAACAATAGTCACAAGAATAGTTCGCTGTGATATCATAAACAATATACAGATACCTGTCTTTCGTAGTTAAGTTAATAGGCATATTATAAACCCTCTCCACAGAACAGTGCAATACGAAATGTTGTTGTATACAACCATGATCGGTCGTAGTCGTCCTGGCGCTTTTTAGCTCTCTGGACGGAGTCCAGGAGAGCTTACGCAGTCATTCTCATGTTTTTGCCGGAAGTAGAATTATTAAAAGTTTGTGGACAGAGGATATCAGAAACAGTGGGACTGTCAGAATGGATTTCAAGACACATGATTGGGGTCGACACGAACTAGATTTGACAAGAAATTTGAGTTGTTAAATGATTTCATTTTTGAGTAATCGTCAATTAACGGTGTCATTTTGGACATTCTCGGTGTCACAGGGACATGCCGAACGTTATTCTGAGGAGTTATGAGGCAAAGTTCCTATATCAACCCACTGTAATGTGTATATAACAATGTGCTGCAACACACGTATCCCTGTGACGCTGCAAAAATTTGCTGCTATGCGTGTTACATTATATACATTATGTCGTCTGCTACAGTGTACAGGGTGTCTCGCGAAGCTTCTTAGTAGTTCCAATTGTTTATCTTCTCTCATAATAATAACTTAATTTCTTGAAAGCATGGGAATGGAGCCCTATCTTTAAATCGGCAAAAGTTCCGGCCTATCACAAGGAGACTTGACACGAACACACCGCAGCCTCCCAAAACACACATATGCACTCACCACACTCATACATGTCGCACGCACGGGAGGCCGTCCTTAAATGACCTTAGATGTTAATAGGACGTTAAACAAAATAAACCAAACCAAACCAAACCAGAGCTATTACTTAGTATTTGAAATATGTCCTGTTACCCAGTGTATAGCTTTAAATCACTAATACATGTAACTGTTGACAAATGTGTTTTGGGTATAAAATGTACCATGTGTAAATATGGTAAATATCAGAAAACTTGTGATAATTTAAATCAAATTTGGAGAGAATATAGGTTTCTAATTGATTATAGTCATATGCATATATATTGATGATTTGTATTATGTAGTGATAATGTGCAAGCTGAAAGTATGTCGCATTGGTACTATATTGATGACCAATTTGACATGTGACCTTTGGTGACTAATAAATGAATAACATTTCTCTAGTCATATACATCGGAAAACAGTGAAAATATTATGAGATGAAACAGGAAACAATTCTCAAAATTTCATTTGAAACGATCAATACACAAAGTCAGGAAAATTCATTGAAAAAGTTGAAAATACAGAGAATATATAGCAAAATTAAAAAAAAATAAGACTGAAATTCGCAAGGAACTGTATATACAAACAAGCTGGATTTCTAATCAACGTCCAGAGAGCTACGAGGCCATTGGCCTCTTGTTTGTGGTAGTGGGACATACTAAAGTTAGAAGATAAAGCTCCATACAACCGTATTTTGCCCGGAGTGGGACACATTATCTTTATTACTATCTTTTTTTTACCTACTGACGGACATTAAATCATCTCTTCATCTATTCATATTCATAAAAGGATCTTAAAATATTCCAACAAATTCGACCGCTTTACAATTGAAAGTAGATCAAGGTTATTCATGTGAAAACTTGCTTTTCTTAAATCTTGTCAGCTGAAAGACTGTAAAAGCGAATGTAAAACCAGTTAAATCAATCATTCCTTCAATGCACCATGCTACCGGGAAATTATCATTCACTTACTCTCTTTTGGTTAATAAGAAGTCGTTTGAAGATATAATATTAATACACTTGACCCTATAAGATGGTTAAGGTGATACATTTAAACAAAATTAGTACAATAGCCCTTCATCATAGCATGCTCCTGGGCGAAATTGCTTCAAGGAAAAAAATGTTGATACTAGACAGACCATGGATGTTGCAGCACAACATCATATCCTTACTTGACCTTCATATATGCGAGCTAATAATAGCGAAGTTCCTATTTGTAAATTCATAATGATTAATTTGCCTTTGTTGTCAAAATGAAGGCAACCTGGTCTCATCATCATACAGCTAGGAGGGTAAATACAAGACAGACAAAGGACACTACGGTAAATACAAGACAGACAAGGGACACTACGGTAAATACAAGACAGACAAAGGACGCCACGGTAAATACAAGACAGACAAAGGACACCATGGTAAATACAAGACAGACAAAGGACACCACGGTAAATACAAGACAGACAAAGGACGCCACGGTAAATACAAGACAGACAAAGGACACCATGGTAAATACAAGACAGACAAAGGACGCCAAGGTTAATACAAGACAGACAAAGGACACCATGGTAAATACAAGACAGACAAAGGACACCATGGTAAATACAAGACAGACAAAGGACACCACGGTAAATACAAGACAGACAAAGGACACTACGGTAAATACAAGACAGACAAGGGACACCACGGTAAATACAAGACAGACAAAGGACACTACGGTAAATACAAGACAGACAAGGGACACTAAGGTAAATACAAGACAGACAAGGGACACCATGGTAAATACAAGACAGACAAGGGACACCACGATAAATAAAAGACAGACAAATGACGCTACATTAAATACACGACAGACAAAAGGACACCACGGTAAATACAGGACAGACAAAGGACGCAACGGTTAATACAAGACAGACAAAGGACGCCAAGGTTAATACAAGACAGACAAAGGACGCCACGGTAAATACAAGACAGCCAAAGGATGCCACGGCAAATACAAGACAGACAAAGGATGCTGCAGTAAATACAAAACAGACAAAGGACACAACGGTTAATACAAGACAGACAAAGGACACCACGGTAAATACAAGAAAGACAAAGGACACAACGGTTAATACAAGACAGACAAAGGATGATACAGTAAATACAAGACAGACAATGGACGTCACGGTAAATACAAGACACACAAAGGATGATACAATAAATACAAGACAGACAAAGGATGATACAGTAAATACAAGACAGACAAAGGACGCCACGGTTAATACAAGACAGACATGGGACACCACAGTAAATACAAGACAAACATAGGACGCCACGGTAAATACAAGATAGACAAAGGACGCTACGATAAATACAAGACAGACAAGGAACACCACAGAAAATACAAGAAAGACAAAGGATGCTGCAGTAAATACAAGGCAGACAGAGAACACCACGGTAAATACAAGACAGACAAAGGACGCCACGGTAAATACAAGACAGACAAGGCACGCTACAGTAAATACAAGACAGACAAGGGACACCTCGGTAAATACAAGATAGACAAAGGACGTCACGGTAAATACAAGACAGACAAAGGACGCTACGGTAAATACAAGACAGACAAAGAACGCTACGGTAAATATCAGACAGACAAAGGATGCTACAGTAAATATCAGACAGACAAAGGATGCTACAGTAAATACAAGACAGACAAAGGACGCCACGGTTAATACAAGAGAGACAAGGGACACCACGGTTAATACAAGTCAGACAAGGGACACCACGGTAAATACAAGACAGACAAAGGACGCCACGGTAAATACAAGACAGACAAAGGACACCACAGTAAATAGGAAACAGACAAAGGATGCTATAGTAAATACAAGAGGCCCAATGGGCCTGTATCGCTCACCTGGCTCTACAGCAAATTTGCAGTTGATTGAGGTCATTTCTACACATACTATGCTGATAACAACTTTATTCAAATATCAGAGTAAGCTAGGTTTATTCATGTCAATATATTTTCTAGTCCTTCGTTCCAGCATACTATTGGCCTAAGATCGGGTCTTGGTGACTCTTAGCTCTGAGCATGCTACAAACAGGCCCAATATCAAGT
Source organism: Pecten maximus (assembly GCF_902652985.1). Taxonomy (NCBI): domain Eukaryota; kingdom Metazoa; phylum Mollusca; class Bivalvia; order Pectinida; family Pectinidae; genus Pecten; species Pecten maximus. The sequence goes on from NC_047033.1 coordinate 30,303,297, forward strand.
TCCTGGGCCTCTTGGTTATTGAGAAGAAGTCGTTTGAAGATTATAACCTATTAGACCCATGTGACCTTAAATGAATGTCAAGGTTATTTATTTGAACAAACTTAAGAGCCCTTCACCCCAACATGTTACAGGCCCAATACCAAGTCCCTGGGTCTCTTGGTTATTGAGAAGAAGTCGTTTGAAGATTATAGCTTATTTGACCCATGTGACCTTGAATAAAGATCAAGGTCATTTATTTTAACAAACTTTGTAGCCCTTCATCCCAACATGCTACAGGCCCAATACCAAGTCCCTGTGCCTCTTGATTATTGAGAAGTCATTTGAAGAGTATAACCTATTTGACCCATGTGACCTTGAATGAAGGTCAAGGTCATTTATTTGAACAAACTTGTTAGCCCTTCACCCAAGCATGCTACAGGCCCAATATCAAGTCCCTGGGCCTCTTGGTTTTTGAGAAGAAGTCGTTTGAAGATTATAGCTTATTTGACCCATGTGACCTTGAATAAAGATCAAGGTCATTTATTTTAACAAACTTTGTAGCCCTTCGCCCCAACATGCTACAGGCCCAATACCAAGTACCTGGGCCTCTTGATTATTGAGAAGAAGTCATTTGAAGACTATAACCTATTTGACCCCTGTGACCTTGAATGAAGGTCAAGGTAATTTATTTGAACAAACTTGGTAGCCCTTCACCCAAGCATGCTACAGGCCCAATATGAAGTTCCTTGGCCTCTTGGTTATTGAGAAGAATACAAGAGAGACAAATGACACCACGGTAAATACAAGACAGACAAAGGACACTTTGGTAAATACAAGACAGACAAGGGACACCACGGTAAATACAAGACAGACAAAGGACACTACGGTAAATACAAGACAGACAAAGGACACCACGGTAAATACAAGACCGACAAAGCTAGGACACCATGGTAAATACTAGACAGACAAAGGACACTATGGTAAATACAAGACAGACAATGGACACCACGGTAAATACAAGACAGACAAAGGACACTATGGTAAATACAAGACAGACAATGGACACCACGGTAAATACAAGACAGACAAAGGAAGCCACGGTAAATACAAGACAGACAGACAAAGGACACCACAGTAAATACAAGAGAGACAAATGACGCTATGGTAAATACAAGACAGACAAAGAACACTATAGTATACAAAGTGTATGTTCAAGTATCTCATCTTGGTGTCAAATCTACTCAGTAGCTGAAGTAATAAATAATGCCACACATTTCATAACAGTTTCTACTTTATTGGTATGGTTAAAGTAGTTTTAATGATATTTTCAACACGTATGGCAGATAGATGATTCACATTAGAGCTTTTTTTCAGTATATCTTCATGGTATGAAAAAAAAAAAATCAAAATGATGGTCGTCATCGACCTATTAATCAGAAAAAAAATACTAGAAATAATTCCTTCATCATTTCAAACTAATTCAGTCAGCATCTAGCCAGCAATTATGATATATCTTTATCACAATTACTTCTATATCAGATAAATTATAGATCACTGGGAATGTTTTACTAACATTTATACACGTAAAATACATCAATTTAATAAACCTTACATTACATCATAAAGTAGTGGAGATTTTACCAGTGAGAAATACTAAATGGGGCAGAATGTTTGCTAATGATTTAACACCCATTTTTGAGTCTTACTCCTAGCAAGGGTACAGTTATCACTAACCTATTGAACCCAGCGGCAGCCAAAATTCCATCCTTCCTTCTGTCATTTAGGCAAGCCTCAGGGGAGATAACCACCCCGATCTAATGTTGGGACCTACTATGGCCAGAAAGAGAGATATCTTGTTCCTTTCAGATTATGGCCAACAGGGACTTTGCATACCAAACCAATGTATATATACATGTATTATTGTATCAAGAGTAATAACTCCCGAGAAGAGAAAACAGGACAAGATTTCTTAAAAAAAAAAGTTTATATATATTAATGGGTTGTGAATCACAATTTATCATATATCAATGTAAACATGTAAGGAAAAGGTTCAATCTTTCCAATGAGTCTTCACACAAAGACATAAGCTCACCAAGACATTGGCTAAGTATTGAGTAGGTTTTGATGACAAATTCGAAAACGTAAGTAGATTACACTAGGTAGACATATCTGGTGGAATGTGAACCTGCATGCATGATATGGTTGTTAATTATAATGAGTAGCTCTAGCAATGAAGGGAGTTATTACTATGTAACCTTGATACTTTAATACACGTACACACACACATACTTATAGAGTCTAGTAAGTAATAACAACGATATATATGGTCCAATATAGGTACTGGATCCTAGCAAACAGATATTCGCTGGATGCGTTTCACTAGAAATAGATAATTATAATTGGTCATGTACGTATATACATATACAGTTATGTATATGTATATATATGGAATATAGGCTTGGAATTTGAGCCAGGTTCCTGCCATTTCACTCCATTCACCATTTTGGCCAGATTAGAGAGTCAGACACAATGCCAATTACATATGTAACTCAAAAGGGAGTTCAATGTCCCTTTAGAATCTATAAATTACAGTGTAGAATTTTACAATCTGGCACATCTACCAAGGGATATAATATAATTTCTCCTTTAACATACTGTTTATGATCAAGTCACAAGGGGAGAACATTCCTCCGTAAATTTCAATTTTAGGTCCAGCCCCAAGGGGAGATAACCCTAATTTTTGGTCCTACCCCTACATTCTAGGAGATATCCTCATTAATTTTTAGGTCCAGCCCCAAGGGGAGATAACCCTATTTTTTGGCCCTGCCCCTACATTCTAGGAGATATCCTCATTAATTTTTAGGTCCAGCCCCAAGGGGAGATAACCCTAATTTTTGGCCCTGCCCCTACATTCTAGAAGATATCCTCATTAATTTTTAGGTCCAGCCCCAAGGGGAGATAACCCTAATTTTTGGTCCTGCCCCTACATTCTAGGAGATATTCTCATCAATATTTGGGTCCAGACCCTGGGGAGATAATCCTTATTATTCCTGCCCCCTACAGCCCAAGAAATAAATCCTCATTAATTTTTAGGTCCAGCCCCAAGGGGAGATAACCCTAATTTTTGGTCCTGCCCCTTCATTCTAGGAGATATCCTCAGTAATATTTGGGTCCAGCCCCTGGGGAGATAACCCTAATTTTTTCCCTATGGGAAAATAATTCATCCTTTAAATTTGAGCCAAGCTCCTAGGTGAAATAAAGCTTCATTAACCTTTTGATCCAGTCCCTAGAAGAGATAAATTCTCATTGATTTTTGAGTCCAGCTCCGAAAGGAGAGACAACATTTTAACAATTCATAACTATAACCACTGCTTTCCTATACACACATTTTATGATGCTATAGAGCAGGGATCTTGACCACCAACTCCCTAACCCTGGCATCCCTCTTATGAGATGCTCTAGCTCTGGAATAGAAGTCAGCCCAGGTCCCCAACCTCTGACATCCCTCTAATGAGAGGGTCTGGAACAGGAGTGAACCCAGGTCCCTAACCGTGACATCCCTCCGTTGACTTTATTCAAATATCAGAGTATATATATATACATAGGCTAGGTTAACGTTTATTTCATGCCAATAAATTATCTAGTCCTTTATACCAGTATACTATTGGCCATATATCAGGGTCCTATATATTTGATCCCTAGGACCTTGAACGTAGATAAATCATTTTGAACAAAGTTTGGTAGCCCTGCATCCCAGCATGATATACAGGCCAAATATTAGGTCCATTGGGTAATGATACAGTATATGTACCGGTACTTATTAGCAGGTTATTTCATCCTATATAGCATATATATATATATGTTCTCAAAACATTTCCATGATCATGATCAAAAGTGAAACATTAAGTATATATATATGTATAGGAATTTCCTGACTGAGCTGGCATGATAATGTTCTCTGATAAATACATGGAAATTTACAAAGCTTACCGGGTATACAATCTGGACATTGTTATCACTTTATATATATAGCTATATAGCAGAGTCATTTAAAAACATTAAAGTAGGTCATTCTGAGATTACAGTGACCTACTTTTTATGTCAGCTATGAAGTTGGCATGTACATAAGTAGGTCATTCTGAGATTACAGTGACCTACTTTTTATGTCAGCTATGAAGTTGGCATGTACATATGTAGGTCATTCTGAGATTACAGTGACCTACTTTTTATGTCAGCTATGAAGTTGGCATGTACATATGTAGGTCATTCTGAGATTACAGTGACCTATATAGCTACTTTTCCTACTCCTGAGGAGATTGCTCTACACAAAAGCTGGAGTCCTCAGGCTCGCACTCAATTGTTACTGGTTTCTCCCTGGTATGTATCCTGATATGAGTCCGTAGATTAGCTGCTTGAGTAAAACCTTTGCCACACACTTCACACTCAAACGGATTCTCCCCTGCGTGTATTCTGATATGAGTTTGTAGGTATGCACCCTTACAAAACGCCTTCCCACAGACGTAACACTTGTATGGCTTCTCTCTTGTGTGTGTCCTGGTGTGTGTCCGCAGGTTCGATGCAGCGGTGAATCCCTTCCCACAAACCTCACACTTGTAAGGTCTCTCACCTGTGTGAGTCCGGAAGTGTCTTTGTAAACTGGATGCAGCAGTGAACATCTTATTACAAACGTCACAAATGTACGGTCTCTCTCCGGTATGTATCCTTACATGTACTTGTAGGCTCGACGCGTCGCTAAACGCCTTCCCACAGACGTCACATTTATAAGGCTTCTCTCCCGTATGCGTCCTGATGTGTGTCTGTAGGTTTGCAGCCTGACTAAATCCTTTCCCACAGACATCACACTTGTATGGCTTCTCACCCGTATGTGTTCTGATGTGAATCCGTAGACCATACGCTTTGATGAAGTTTTTACCACAAATGTCACATGTATGACACGCCTCTCCTGTGTGGGTCATGATGTGTTCCCGAACTTGACACGCCTCTTTGAACTCTTTACCACAGAAATCACACGCATATGGCTTCTGTTCCATGTGCGTCCTAAGGTGTTTTTTGAGATGAGATGCCTCTTTAAACTGCTTTCCGCAGACATCACATTTGTACGGTTTTTCCCCGGTGTGTGTCCTGAGGTGGCCTTGTAAGTGGGAAGGCTCCTTGAATTTCTTGCCACAAATTTCACATCCGTGTGGTTTCTCACCTGTGTGTGTTCTGTTATGTCTTTGAAGCTTGGATAAGTAGCTAAACTCTTTACCACAGATCTCACACTTACATGGCTTGTCTCCTGTCCGGACAGGCTTTTGAAAGCTTTGTACCGAGTCCATCTCAGTCTCAGGGACATCAGTCATGTTTAGGTCCATGTTTGTAAACTTTCGAAGAAAACTCTAATCCACACTTAACAGTACATCGTGTATTCAGATTTTAATCCTCTCTTCTAAATCCTGTAAACTCTTGATCTTGTTTGAATTAGTCAGTTTAAAAAAATCCTGTTTATAATCACCCACAGCCAAAATCTTAACCCTTTTAAGAGACATTGAGCCTTCTAAGATATTTGTAGGCTGTTTATCCTTCATCACAATCATACCTTTCTAATAACAGATATATTGCGTGTCCCTGTATGTATCCTCGCAAAATTTTCAGGTAAGAAATTTCTGTTTTTAAAAGTTATTTATTTTTGAAGACTTGATGTTTTCGGTCCATTGTTAGCCGTGTGCTCCTAAATATCTGAACATCTCATGATCAGCATTCTGTAACAGAAAGGAACGCAAAATATTACAATAAATTTAATCAATTATTACATCAATCAGCAAGTTACTAGAAACATTATTGTGTATAAATAAGTAAATATTACTGTAGCATTATCTCAACCAGAATTGCTTCTGGGCCTAAATTCGTGAAATCATGCATGCTCAAATACTTAATTTGTGCTGATCATGAGGCTTAAATACTTTTGGTGATTAAATCTTATATCCAAATTAATATTTTTCAATTACTTGAAGGAATTACAGAAAGACTTCATCTTCAGTGAGTTATTTTCGTTTTTGAGGTTTGAGCTTTTCATTTAAACCGCTAGTTCCTGATATTGAGTTAAAAGAAAGCTAGGTGCAGTACAGATTTCAATGCTTTAACATGTACATTGCACTGAAGAAAAATAAAACAGCTGTCCCCATAACACCTTCAAATACCTAAACTTGCTGGTGGTCGGAGGTGTTTAAGTCCCCGTCAGGTTGATGCATTTTTCTTCTCCTGACTATACATATATAACCCTGGTATATATATACTTACTAGACCCAATATTTAGACACACTTGTACTATATGTGTAATATCATAGGGTTTCCCTACCAGACATGGTGTCAGGGCTAAAGGAAACACTAATATATACTGATATAAGTTATATATCGGTCTCCTTCTAGACTTTGCTAAAGAGTTTTTCCCATTAGTTTTGGAGTATGTATCCCTACAGTAATCCAGGGGTCTGTGTTTTGACTCCAACGTACCAAGGAGGCAAATTGGCCCCTATGAAAGGACAGGGGAAAATAATGGCAAAAAAAAAGAGAGAAAAATTCAGTTTTATTTGCCCTCATCCACTTATATAGAACTACTATTCAAACAAATATTCATACCCTGCCTATATATATATACACTGCACTCTGACGTTGACCATCAGTCAGAAATTGTCCATAGGTACATTATCACAGCTAAATTATTGCATGCATTTTGTCCCATTACTATGGGGCGCCGTTTCACTATTTATTCCCATTTGGTGATATCACCTATTCAAATGAGTGATATCACCTATTCGTTTCATTAAGTGATATCACCCATTCGAATAGGTGATATCACTCATTCGAATAGGTGATATCACTTAATGAAACAAATAGGTGACATCACCAATTCGAATAGGTGAAATCACTTAGGAATTTTATAAGTGATATCACCTATTCCAATTGGTGATATCACCTATTCGTTTCATTAAGTGATATCACTTATTTGAAAAATGAATTGGTGATATCACCTATTCGAATAGGTGATATCACTGATTGAATAGGTAATATCACTGATTGAATAGGTGATATCACCTATTCAAATAGCCCCATACATTACAGCAGAACTGGACCTAGTCAATCACCAGTAACCAGGTAGCTTATCAATTGGTAGAGCACCCTGCTAGTGTTCGGACGTCCCAGGTTACAACCACTGTCTGACCATGTATTTTTCCAATCCTTTTACATTTGGTGCCTATGATCAAACATTGTGTAAAAGTTCGAGGAGAAGTAGTGTGTAGCCGGCCGGGATCGAACCTGCGACCCTCGGCTTACTGGTCCGCCGCTCTACCGACTGAGCTAAAGGGAAATTCCCCCTAGCCGGAAGCTAGAAGGCGACCATACAACTATGTACAGTATTTACACTTAAAACCCGGCCTGCTACACTACTCCCTCCTTCAAACGTGTTCGCCCCCAAACACACCAACCCAGGTTCTCTCTCCAAGGAAGCCTCTTGCTTTCACTTGGAGTGGTCTGCGGCACCAATGTAAAAGTTCGAGAAGTAGTGTGCAGCCGGCTGGGATCAAACCCGCGACCCTCGGCTTAGTGGTCCGCCGCTCTACCGACTGAGCTAAAGGGAAATTCCCCCTAGCCGGAAGCTAGAAATCGACTATACAACTATGTACAGTATTTACACTTAAAACCTGGCCTGCTACACTTGTTTCAAAAGAGGTGAATACTTAACAAGGGGATACCCGAACCTGGGTTGTGTTAGGTCCACGGGGTCGAAGACTTCAAAAGGGAGGGAAGATTCTGACGGAACTGGACAGGGTCAACTGGTAGAGCATCCGGCTTGTGTTGGCAGGTCCCAGGTTCGACCCTCTGTCTGGCCATGCATTTTACCACTGGTCTTACACCATAACCATTGCTATTCCCGGGCTCAGTGGTTTATTTTCTGAATGGTGAGTGCGTTCTCATTATATGGGCTATTCCGGAACTTGGGTCATACACTGAACACAGGCGCTTGTATACCATGTACAATGTGTACATTAAATATTCTATGTTGTCGATATTGGATTTTAGCTGTAAAAAACACCCCGAACGGGGATGTTTCGGTCTTTAAATATTGATCACAGCTCGTGATTGTACGCACTCAGTCTATTCTCATATTTGGAAATAAATGTTTAACAATCAGCATACCTTCAAACCGGGCCTTCAGACTCCTAAACTGCTACAAACAGACATAATTGTTTGGATGAAATTCTTTGTGGCTGCAGTGTATCAATCGTTGTTACTTCAGCGCTTCATAAATAATCGCTGTTACTCTAGCGCTTACTTTCGAGCTGGGGACGTACTAAAGACAGAATTATCAAAACCAGGAATGTAACTTCTAGCCAATCGTATGTAATGCAACCAAACATTAGTTAAACATTGTACAGTTCACAAAAATGTATTGTGGTGTTCATCTGACGTATTTGTAACAGTACAGTGAAACTTGTATTTAGTTTTGCCTGATCTCCACTTTGAACCTGATCCCTGGTCTGTCTTTGAGTCCGAATACCGACAGAATATATAAGGATCAATATACATGTACCTGAAACTGCGACTAAGTTGTATAAAAGAGCAAACTAAATTCATTTGTCCAACAGGCCGACGGCTTTCAAGAGTCACCAAGTCAAATGATGCATCTGATGGCTGCAGAACATGTGGTACATTATGTATATATCTCCAAGGAAACATCATTAGAGATTAGAGGAATGGCAACTGTGGTATATATTCCCCTGTGGACATCATAAAAGGGATGACAGCTTCGTATATATTCCCCAGGGACATCATTAGAGGAACAACTGGGTATATATTTCCCCGGAGGCATCATTAGAGGGATGACAACTGGGTATATATTCTCCAGGGACATCATTAGAGGGATGACAACTGTGGTATATACTCCACAGGGGACATCATAAGACGGATGACAACTTGGTATATATTCCCCAGAGACATCATTAGAGGGATGACAACTGTGGTATATACTCCACAGGGGACATAATTAGACGGATGACAACTGGGTATATATTCCCCAGGAGACATCATTAGAGGGATGACAACTGGGTATATATTCCCCATGGACATCATTAGAGGGATGACAACAGGGTACATATTCCCCAGGGACATCATTAGAGGGATGACAACTGTGGTATATATTCCAATGGGACATAACTAGATGGATGACAACTGGGTTATATATTCCCACGGGACATCATTAGAGGGATGACAACTTGGTATATATTCCCCAGGGACTTCATTATAGGGATGACAACTGGGTATATATTCCCCAGGGACATCATTATAGGGATGACAACTGGGTATATATTCCCCAGGGACATCATTAGAGGGATGACAACTGGGTATATATTCCCCAGGAGACATCATTAGAGGGATGACAACTGGGTATATATTCCCCAGGGGACATCATTAGAGGGATGACAACTGGGTATATATTCCCCAGGGACATCATTAGAGGGATGACAACTGGGTATATATTCCCCAGGGACATCATAAGAGGGGTGACAACTGGGTATATATTCCCCAGGAGACATCATTAGACGGATGACAACTGGGTATATTCCCAAGGAGACATCATTATAGGGATGACAACTTTGTATATATTCCCCAGGGACATCATTAGAGGGATGACAACTGTGGTATATATTCCCCAGGGACATCATTAGAGGGATGACAACTGTGGTATATATTCCCCAGGGACATCATTAGAGGGATGACAACTGGGCAATATTCCCCAGGGGACATCATTAGAGGGATGACAACTGGGTATATTCCCAAGGAGACATCATTATAGGGATGACAACTGTGGTATATATTCCCAAGGGGACATCATTAGAGGGATGACAACTGTGGTATATATTCCCCAGGGACATCATTAGAGGGATGACAACTGTGGTATATATTCCCCAGGGGACATCATTAGAGGGATGACAACTGGGTATATATTCCCCAGGAAACACCATTATAGGGATGACAACTGGGTATATTTCCAAGGAGACATCATTATAGGGATGACAACTTTGTATATATTCCCCAGAGACATCATTAGAAGGATGACAACTGTGGTATATATTATCCAGGGGACATCATTGGAGGGATGACAACTGGGTATATATTCCCCAGGGACATCATTATAGGGATGACAACTGTGGTATATATTCCCCAGGGACATCATTAGAGGGATGACAACTGTGGTATATATTCCCCAGGGACATCATTAGAGGGATGACAACTTGGTATATATTCCCCAGGGACATCATTAGAGGGATGACAACTGTGGTATATATTCCCCAGGGATACAATTATAGGGATGACAACTGGGTTATATATTCTCCAGGAGACATCATTGGAGGGATGACAACTTTGTATATATTCCCCAGGGGACATCATTAGACGGATGACAACTTGGTATATATTCCCCAGGGACATCATTAGAGGGATGACAAATGTGGTATATATTTCCCAGGGATACAATGAGAGGGATTACAACTGGGTTATATATTCCCCAGGGACATCATTAGAGGAATGACAACTGGGTATATATTCCCCAGGGACACAATTAGAGGGATGACAACTGTGGTATATATTCTCCAGGGGACATCATTAGAGGGATGGCAACTGTGGTATATATTTCCCAGGGGACATCATTAGAGGGATGACAACTGGGTATATATACCCCAGGGACACAATTAGAGGGATGACAAATGTGGTATATATATTCCCAGGGGACATCATTAGAGGGATGACAACTGGGTATATATTCCCCAGGGACATCATTAGAGGGATGACAACTGGGTATATATTCCCAAGGAGACATCATTAGAGGGATGACAACTGGGTATATATTCCCCAGGGACATCATTAAAGGGATGACAACTGTGGTATATATTCCCCAGGGGACATCATTGTAGGGATGACAACTTTGTATATATTCCCCAGGGACATCCTTATAGGGATGACAACTTGGTATATATTCCCCAGGGACACAATTAGAAGGATGACAACTGGGTATATATTCCCCAGGGACATCATAAGAGGGGTGACAACTGTGGTATATATTCTCCAGGGACATCATTAGAGGGATGACAACTGGGTATATATTCCCCAGGAGACATCATTATAGGGATGACAACTGTGGTATATATTCTCCAGGGACATCATAAGAGGGGTGACAACTGGTCATATATTCCCCTGGGACACAATTAGAGGGATGACAACTGTGGTATATATTCCCCAGGGGACATCATTAGAGGGATGACAACTGGGTATATATTCCCAAGGGACATCATAAGAGCGATGACAACAGGGTATATATTCCCAAGGGACATCATTAGAGGGATGACAACTTGGTATATATTCCCCAGGGACATCATTAGAGGGATGACAACTGTGGTATATATTCCCCAGGGACATCATTAGAGGGATTACAACTGGGTATATATTCCCCAGGAGACATCATTATAGGGATGACAACTTGGTATATATTCCCAAGGGACATCATTATAGGGATGACAACTTGGTATATATTCCCAAGGGACATCATTATAGGGATGACAACTGGGTATATATTCCCAAGGGACATCATTAGAAGGATGACAACTGTGGTATATATTCTCCAGGGACATCATAAGACGGATGACAACTGTGGTATATATTCTCCAGGGGACATCATTAGAAGGATGACAACTAGGTATATATTCCCCAGGGACATCATTAGAGGGATGACAATTGTGGTATATATTCCCCAGGTGACATCATTAGAGTGATGACAACTGGATATATATTCCCCAGGGACATCATTAGAGGGATGACAACTGGATATATATTCCCCAGGAGACATCATTAGAGGGATGACAACTGGGTATATATTCCCCAGGGGACATCATTAGAGGGATGACAACTGTGGTATATATTCCCCAGGGGACATGGTTGAAAACATATTACAGCATACAATTATTGAATAATGAATAATAAATATGGACAGGGTGTTGGGATTTCGTGCCGCGTCCCTGTGCCTTTCTCTAGTTAGAGAATTTAGGTCGATTTCTCGATACCCATTTTCACACTGATAAAGGGAAAAGCACCGGCTGTTAGTCCAAGGCACTGACTATAGTTTAAAAAAATGGCGACAAATGAGAAGGAAAGTGAAGGTAACTCATATATTTGAGGTGATTTCCGCATTTCTGAAAGATTTCTGACATCGCGAATAGTCCCACGGAATGTCAGATGAACATTGATTTACATGTAGATACCCCCATTAGGGTGGTCTGATGACACAGTGGTAACACACTTGCCTTTCACCAAGGCGGCCGGGGTTCGATTCCCCGATCGGACGTGAAAAGGTATTGGGTCACCTGCCCGACCACGTGGGTTTCCCCGGGTACTCCGTTTTCCTCTCACGGTAAGACCCCTCGCGCGCTTCCATCCGCGCCAACAAGCGTGATTAATACAAGTTGATATAACTTGTTTCGCAATTGTTGTAAAGTAAATAAAGTTTACAAATTTAAACCCGAAATATGTTGCTGGGAACTGAGGACGAAATGGCAAATTCGACCAGTCTACTGAATTGACTCGCTCTCCAAACAGCCACAAGAGTGCTGCTTGTTCCATGAACACTTCTACACGGATAAACACGTTGGTAGTTCTAATTATCCTCGCATTAATTAGTTGTAAGTAAATTTGTCGCCAACGAGACGGACTGTTTCCAAAGCACCGACTATTATCGACAACATGATTTCCATCCAAAAACACTTTCGCCAGCACGAAATAGACATTGAATACAGACCGCTATACCAAAACAACATATACGTTTTGCTTTCAAAATATAGTTTTTAAGGAGTGTCAGATGCCCAATCCCAGCCTCCCTCAGCCCCACCCCCCTCCCATAGGAAAAAAATAATAGCCAGAGATCTTGAGCTAGCTGAAGTAAAGAAAAGGAAACCAAAAACGTGTTGTTATTTTTTTTGCCTTGTTAGAGTTTCCACGTGGCAGCCACAACAGCCATATTGCAACATGATGGTGCAATCAGGGATTTCCTGAACAACACCTATTTTAAACTTCTCAAGTTTTACCAGTGGAATTCAGCTTAAACTTTTCTGAAATGATCCTAAGATGGTCCTGACCAAGTGTAGTGTTTTTGGGGTTAGTCTGAAATCCAAGATGCCTGTGGCATCTCTTATATATGTAAAATAGTATGAAGTTAAGAAAATGGACATAACTCGTATGAGACTATGCATTCTGAAATATTGGAACTCTCCGATGTAAAAGTTAATAAAGTTGTTATGTAAAATGGATTCGCATGGATGTTGAGTTTTCCATGTGCCACGTGAATCATTGAGTTAAATCCGGAAATATAGATTCCATCCATGTACATGAAGCACGATATATGCTACATAGCCGTCATCTTACAAAAACACATCTCAAAGTTGATTATTTTTAAATTCCACCAGTGGGATTAACATCAAATTGCCTGAAATGCTCATGAAGTGGTTCTGACCAAGCATTGTTATTTTCTGGGTTGGTCAGAAATCCAAGATGGTCACCATCGGCTAACAATACCTCCATACTTACTACTGAATATAAAACTATCCTAGTGTTAGGGTCTTTAGAGTCGGATGACCGGTAAGACAAATGGGGCCTCTTGTATTTCCGTAATTGTTATCCATATTACACTTTGATGAAAAAAATTGAAATGCATCCTAGCAGAATTACTTGGAAGTATAACGTAAATTGTTTTCGCTTTGATAACTTTATGTATTCATGCACATGTACAATAGATAATACTTTACATCTGTTGACTTTGACACGTGAGCACAAGCATTGTTTCAAAATCTTGTCGTGTTATAAATATAGCGGTACTGGATTAGACTGCACACTGATGGCCAGGTAGCTCTTATGGTCAGAGCGTCTATCTAACTTTTTCTAAATACCCACGGAGGTAGTATAGGGTCTCGTGTGTGTCTTCGGGGTCGAAGACTTTGTTGAACAAGGGAGGAATGTAGCGAAATTGGATTAGGCTGCACGCAAGTGGCCAAGTAGCTCAAATGGTTAGAGAGTCTATCTAGAGTTCGGAGGTCTCGGGTTCGAGTCTCAGTCTGGTTGTTGCATTTTATCTCTCCTGTTTAACATATACCATATCTCAATATACTGTTGAGGGGACATCGGAGACCCCAATAATACAGCCTGCACGTTGATCAAAGAAGGCAACTCAAACTGGACCCCTTGAATAATCGTGGATTTCCTTCCGTATTTGCTATTTAGGGGACCAAAATAGATCCCTCAATTGCAACTTTAGTTGTTCCTCTCAATGATGCCTTGATCCCTGGTTTACCTTTGTGACCTTTGACCTCAATAACTAAGGGAAGAAGTGTTTGGACCTGATCTCGAGCACTGCTGTTACTGAAACTTCTTACTTTGGGAATGTGTTCACTGGCATCTCTTATTTTGGGAATGTGTTCACTGGCATCTCTTATTTTGGGAATGTGTTCACTGGAATCTCTTATTTTGGGAATGTGTTCACTGGCATCTCTTATTTTGGGTATGAGTTCACTGGAATCTCTTATTTTGGGTATGGGTTCACTGGAATCTCTACCTTCGGGAATGTGTTCACTGGAATCTCTTATTTTGGGAATGTGTTCACTGGAATCTCTTATTTTGGGAATGTGTTCACTGGAATCTCTTATTTTGGGAATGTGTTCACTGGAATCTCTTACTTTGGGAATGTGTTCACTGGCATCTCTTATTTTGGGAATGTGTTCACTGGAATCTCTTACTTTGGGAATGTGTTCACTGGAATCTCTTATTTTGGGAATGTGTTCATTTAAATCTCTTAGTTTGGGTATGGGTTTACTGAAATATCTTTTCTCGTTATGGATTCGGTTACAATAAGCTTCTGATAGCCTCCTTATGTCCCTTGATCAATAATTGAATCATCAAATACTAATTCATTCTTGTATTGTGGGCATTTTATTTTGAAGAACAAAAAAATGCGTGTATCTAGTAAAACAATGGGAAACTAATTATAGTCATGTTAATATTGATTAGTTAAAGTGGGGAAACCGAGATATATAGGTTTTACCAGTGGGTTTTAAAAAGTTGGAAATCAATATACAATGTATATCTTGTTATATGAAATAAAATCAATGGAAAATTTATATTTCATTTACATCATTTGTCAATTAAATCAATGAAATATGCAATTACCACTATATCTCAATTTGACATGGATGGCGGCCATCTTGGATTTCGGACCAGCCCGGAAAATAATAATACTTGGTCAGGACGATATCCGGTATCATTTGAAACTTGCTAATGCTTTACTAATGATTTTGATACCATGCATGT
Source organism: Pecten maximus (assembly GCF_902652985.1). Taxonomy (NCBI): domain Eukaryota; kingdom Metazoa; phylum Mollusca; class Bivalvia; order Pectinida; family Pectinidae; genus Pecten; species Pecten maximus. Next base: position 30,318,681 of record NC_047033.1, read on the forward strand.
CTTTATTAGTTATTATAATGATTCTCATAATCTGAATGGATTTTGAAGGACTTCGGTTTGGAGTTTTACTGGTCAAGAAAGCTGGGTCCACGTCCCGAGACTGGGTGCACTGGTGCTCTGCCCACATCGATTGTTTCGGGGGTTATGATCGGTGTGCGTTGGGTATTAGTGTAGCAGAAGGCTTTCACAGCAGCTCCAATTTGAGCCAACCTGTTTGCCGTGGGTTGCATCTCGTAATCTGGGGAAAGATGATCCTGGTGGTTGAAACACACCACTTTGGCTTCGGACTCCAGAGAGACGAGATATAGTACGGGCCCTGTATTATCAATCGGCTGGTCACGCCGAGCCCGGGATATTTGATATCCAGAGGGCGGTGGCTTAGGGTCAATCGCGAGAGAATAACAATTTTCGCACAAAACAAAATCGTATTCTTTCTCGAGTATATTACTCTGTGTAACCCTGACACTTCGGCGATGGAGAGCCGCGCCTCAAGCAGTGTCCCCTTGTTGGGCTCCGAGGAGGGTGGGGTCACGAGTAATGAATCACATAACTACTTAACATGTCTCAAATAAACCCAAAACAACAAAACCAAATCAAACCAAACCAAAATGATAACCTCAACAACACAACGTCCGAAACGACTTTCCCTCAGTATCTCCTTATATCAGCGAAGGAGACTGGGAAGAAAATATCATCGCTATCACCCATCATCATCCAAAAAAACTATTAAAGGATGCCTTGGTACTGCCAAATCCGTCAAGCCCTTGAGATCGGGAGACCTCCTTGATGAGGTTTTCCGCAAGCAGCAGGCGGATAATCTCCTGAAATTGTCAGAATTCTCTGGGATCAGTGTCCATGTTAGGGCCCATCAGTCTCTTAACTTTAGCAAGGGGGTAATCAGATGCCCTGCCTTGCAGAACGACACTGACGCAGAGATTCTGCAACATTTCAAATCGGAGAATATCCCGATCTCGGAGGTAAGGCGGATCAAAATAAAACGCCAAACAGTAAACACCAATACTTTCGTCCTCACGTTCGCAGTGCCAAACCTTCCTCCATCGGTAATGATAGGTTACATGAGATGTAACGTCTCGCCCTACATACCGAATCCTCTACGATGTCGTAACTGCCAGAGATACGGCCATCATGAGGACAGATGCAGGCGAAGGGAGGTTTGCGAACACTGCGGACGAGATGGCCATAACGACACGGATAGCTGTGATATCACCGGCAAACGATGTGTTAATTGCAAGGGCAACCATGCAGCCTCATCTCGAGACTGTCTTTCCTGGAAGAAGGAGAGGGAAGTTCTGCGGGTAAAGTATACCCGCAACATTTCCTTCCCTGAGGCCAGGAGAGCGGTCGAGAGTAATGACCCTGCTGCGTTGTCCTATGCATCAATAACAAAATCCAAAACACAACAGCATCAAATTACAGTCAGCGATGCGAAAGTACAAGCTTACTTTGATAAGCCAGCTTTCTGTGCGGAGGTACCACCTTTGATGGACGAAAGGAATGACAAGATTCTTTTCGAATTTATAGATAAAAACAACCTGTGTCTTTTTAACAATAATACCCCAACATATCTACATCCTGCTATAGGCTCTCGTACCCACATAGACCTATCATTATGCCATCCATCCATTTTACTCGATTATGACTGGAGGGTAAATGATGATCTATGTGGGAGTGACCACTTCCCTATTTTTCTTAGGAATATTGGGACCCCTCTTGATAAACCACTTCCTCGATGGAATGTGCACAGGGCGGATTGGGGCCAATTTAAACACCTGTGCAACGAAGAGCTTACTGTAGAAAAATTCACTAACCTGGATGACCCAATTAAAACATTCACTGAAACGATAACTTCTATTGCCACAAAAACGATACCAAAGTCCGTCCCAAAACCTACAAAGTTCCTTTTATCTGAAGAATCTTTTATCAATAGATCCGGCCGAAAGGCAGCTCTAAGACGATTCCTGACTTCCCCTACAACTGAAAATTACAATAATTTTAAAATTTGGAGGGCGAAGGCTCTGCGATCTATTAAGTCCGACAAAAAGAATAGCTGGAAGGAATACATTTCTAAAATATCTTCAAACACATCATCAAAAAAGATATGGGATCAGATACGAAAAATAAGTGGAAAACGAAAAACGGCTCCAGCATCCCATCTTATCAACAATAGCCAAATTTTCTCTTCTACATCTGAAATTGCAAATGCATTTGCTAAAAATATAGCCCATAATTCATCCGCCAAAAATCACTCCAAAAAATTCCAAACTTTCAAAAAAGACAAAGAAAAGAAACGTCTTAACTTCAAATCATCCAACACAGAGAGTTACAACAAGCCTTTTGATCTCCAGGAGTTGCTTGAATCGCTAAAAAGATCGACCGATTCAGCAGCTGGACCAGATGAAATTCCGTATCAATTCCTGAAACATTTACCAGAATCATCATCACGATGTCTCTTATATATTTTTAATCAAGTATTCGCTTCCGGTAAGATCCCCGAGTCTTGGAAGGAATCTACAGTTATTCCAATTCCAAAACCTGGTAAGGACGCCAATGAACCAAATAATTATCGCCCTATCTCTCTAACAAGCTGCATCTGTAAAACACTTGAACGGATGATAAACAATAGACTAGTTTGGTTCCTTGAATCCAATAATATTTTGAGTCCACTCCAAAGCGGATTCAGAAACCGCAGAGGAACAGTAGACCACCTGGTCAGATTAGAAACCTTTATTCGAGAAGCTTTCGCAAAGAAGGAACATCTTGTTGCTGTGTTCTTTGATCTGGAGAAAGCATACGATACTACATGGCAATATGGTATTATGAAAGACTTGCATGAAATTGGTGTACTTGGGAATCTCCCTAAATTCATTTCAAACTACATATCTGACAGACATTTTAAGGTTCGCGTTGGCTCAACGTATTCTGAAACAGCTAAACAGGAAATGGGAGTCCCTCAGGGTGGGATCCTTTCCGTAACTCTTTTCGGTCTGAAAATCAACAGTATAACTAAATGTCTCGGTAAGTCAACTGAAGGGTCTCTATTTGTTGATGACTTCTTGATCTGCTATAGGTCGAAGAACATGCACACGATAGAACGACAACTTCAACAATGTTTGGGCAAACTACAAACATGGGCAGATGAAAACGGCTTCAAATTTTCCAGATCAAAAACTGTCTGCATGCACTTCTGCCAAAAACGAAAGCCACATAATAATCCCGATCTAACATTAAATGGAAGCAAAATTCCAGTTGTAGAACAAACCAAATTCCTCGGACTAATTTTCGATTCAAAACTCTCCTTTGTTCCATATATTAAACACCTAAAGGATAAGTGCTCAAAGGCAATGAATATTTTACGCGTACTATCCCACACCGACTGGGGTGCGGACCGTGAAATGCTCTTGCGCCTTTATAGGGCACTTATTCGATCAAAACTCGACTATGGGTCCATCGTTTATGGATCGGCACGGAATTCTTACCTGCAAATGTTGGATCCTATCCATAATCAAGGATTACGTCTAGCACTTGGTGCTTTCCGAACAACACCAGTGCAGAGCCTGTATGTAGAGTCAAATGAACCATCTTTAAATGACAGAAGGAAAAAACTTTCTCTTCAATATGCCGCCCAATTGAAATCCAACCCGAAAAATCCGGCTTTTGACCTTGTTGTCAATCCGCAATACCAAAACATATTTACTCAAAACCAAAAACTCTTACCAACATTTGGCATTAGAATTTCGAATTTTCTTCATGAACTTAACATAAGCTTAGACAACATAGGCGAATACACCGTATCGGATGTACCGCCATGGCTTGTCGAAACACCTGATATTAACCTTACTCTACACGTGAGGGCAAAATCGAGTGCATTACCCGAAGAACACAAATCCTCCTTTCGGGAATGCATTAAAGATTTTCCCGATCACTTTCAGATCTACACTGATGGCTCAAAAGATGGAGTAAAGGTCTCCGCAGCATGCTATTCCGATCACCATTGCTCTTCAATCCGCTTACCAGATGGTGCCTCTATCTTCTCTGCGGAAGCATGTGCCATCGATTTGGCCCTCGACCATATCGAAGAACAACGCATTAGAAAGGCAATCATTTGTTCCGACTCTCTATCTGTCCTTCAGAATTTACAATCACGAGATCCAAAGAATATACTTATACAAAACCTTGTTTTACGAATATCTCGTATCTTAAAAAAATGCAAAATAACACTATTTTGGATTCCGAGCCATGTCGGAATTAAAGGCAACAAACTTGTTGACCGCCAAGCAAAACTTGCTCTAAATCTGCAACAAACAAATATTAAAATACCATATACAGATTTCAAACCTATAATTAGTTCTGCCATTCAGAGTAAATGGCAGCAGCGCTGGTCTCTCGAGACGAGCAACAAACTTTTTAAAGTACAACCAAAACTTAAAACATCAAAACCAAGTCGGAAGGATCGTAGAGAGGAAAAAGTCCTCTCTCGGCTCCGTACCGGGCACACATATCCTACTCATTCGTTCCTTTTGAAACGAGAGGATCCACCGGTGTGTTATGCATGTGATGCTCAATTCACAGTGGAGCATTTTTTAATAGAATGTTCCGATTTCAAGCACATTCGTGATAAATACTTTCGAGTCCCGGATATGAAAACCCTTTTCAGTTCCGTGGATTCGAAAACAATATTTAGCTACTTGAAAGAAATCGATCTATTTTATAGACTTTGATGTCTTTTACGTTACTGTCTTTGACGTTCTATTTATATAACAAAGTTCACATAATCTATTCGTACATATACATATTTTACCATTTTTAACCAACTTTTTTATCATAATGATCTAAATATACAATACGGATGCTTTTAAAAATGACAAATTTTATCTGATTTTAACTTACAAAATAAAACATGTTAGTATATTGTTTGGCCCTAAATGACCCTAGTTGTCGATGGGCCGTAAAACATAAACAAACAAACAAACAAACAAAGGTCAAAGAAATCTAAGGTTGTTTGTCAGTAAATTTCCCCTGGTCTGTTGAGTTGTGATATTGATCGGAAAACAAAATGGCCGACAGGAAGTTTGGTTTAGATCATCATATCTTGGGAAGAACTGCCTGGAACAATATTGAGCAAACTTCTAATTGTGTTCCAATTAATACTTAAAGAGGCTTGCCCACAGAGAGATCAGAAAAATTGGCTAATAGAAAAAGATTTTTTACACATGACAGATTGTTGGAATTGTTGAGTTTTTCATTTTCCTTATAAAACGCTGAAAAGTGATATTAAAACCTCATTTTTTAAATATTATTTATTTAATCGCAACCCGCAATAAGTCCCCGCTATAAAGTGGAGTCTAATTTGATTGACACATCAAAGAAACAAGCACGTGCACAGTGCCGTACAGTGATAACTTCAAAGGCAGCGGCGATTTACAAAGAAGATTTGCCGTTATATTCCATACATTTCCCTCTCAGGTTGAGTTTTAAAACGTCTTTTAAATACATATTCTGTAATTGTTTTCAAGAAATAAAGTCGGAAAGCCTCTAATTTTGTCACATAGAAACGTGTACTGAAGTTTATTTAGTGATCGGAGATGTGCCGTTTACCGGTCCGTCTGCGGGTAAGCCTCTTTAATTGTGTGTGTGCAATTTCAAAAGTGAATCGAATAACAAAATGACTAACAAGAAGCCATTATTGAATTCAACACTTGAAATTATTGTTCGCTATTCTTTGAGAAATACAAAATTGTGTGTGTTCTTCTTGTTAAAGTTGAAGTCATCACTACTTCTCACACAGGTTTTGACGGATCTTCCACAGATTTTATAATTATATCGGTTTCCTTTAGTTCCCACCTCACTTGTGCTTGCTCAATTTTAAAACTGATCAGGAAAACAGACAATGGCCAACATGCGGCCATCTTGGATTTTAACAATTGAAATTTTGTTTCGTTATATCGCTGTAATTATCTTATTATTAGCTCACAAGGCCTGACATTGTAACGTACAGTAACACTGATTTGTCTCGAAAACACTTGAGTCGAATGTTTTGTTTTGTCTCCATTCTAACATTTATGTTGAAGTATTTTGGCCCTTCCAGGTTAACGCAATACAAATATATATCATCTAATTATAAATATTAGCGAATAAAACCGTCTGATGGCCAATATAAAATCCAGACTACAGATATATTCATATCAACAGAATGTCGACAGTTTTGAGCTATAGAGAAAGCCGTCGTAATTATTATTTTGAAGAATAATTAAAAACTTGTCTTTATTGATACCATTTTAAAGATTACCAAATCAAGTTGACTGACCTTGGGTAAGTTAACACCGTGTATCAGTTTTCATCTACCAAACATTTATAGGGCTCGGATAATTAAGCATATACACGGTTTTGTGAAAGGCTTAGAAATTTGATTTATGAGTTTCCGTTTTCATTCTGGTGTTTTCATCTTTGTGTGTGTGTGTGTGTGTGTGTGTGTGTGTGGTGTAGATCGCTAAAATCGGATTCATATTTCCTACTGATCAGAACTCCCAATATAGAAAAACATACGTAAATGATAATGAAAAAAATTATAAATAAATTATCTACATCCGAACGCCGTATCATTGTCTCCCCAATAACATGTCAGCAATATTCTAATTAATTGGTTATACCTTTTTGTCATGTGATTTCGTTGCCAAAGCTTTTCTTTTTTAAACCATTCATGCATTGTCTATGATATACTCACCTTTATTTTACCGATACAATGCGCTGTATACTAAATTGGTATGCATAATAGACTTGTATTCATCCCGTGAACACTGTATGTGTATTCGTGTATGTGTGACATGACCCGTTCTAATCACAATTCTGTGTATAATATTTTATTCATAAGACATCTTTGTTTTATGCAGTGCTTGGTGACACCATGTTTACGGTAGACAGCCATTTTTATCTCACTGTTTATCTCCGTACATAGAGAACCGGCTACGTGTGAGTAATTCGAATAAAAACGGGACAAGTCGAATTTTACTTGGTCCTGTCAACTTTGACTTCACTGTAGGTCAAAAATGGCCGTCATCAGGTCTTAACTCAAACCCTTAAACGGCTTACTCTAAAAATTGATAAATTTCTGATCAAAATGGAACTAAGTCTGTAATATATCATATTGCTTCCCATTCTTCAGTAATCATTTGTTTTGTAAAATGTCATATTCAGATGAAATTTGAAAATTGATAATTATGTGAAATATTTTATTTCCTTTGCAATACAATGTACATTAATCTTCCCTTCATTACATTTGGTGATAGTTTTGGCTTTACTAAAAACAAAACGACCGCCATGACCTTGTATACGACTTGATCGTAATAGCAATAACTCTTGAATCTCAAATCAATTCGTGTTTGGATATGCCTTGTTATCATTTTCTTGGCCGAGATCAACTTTCAGTTTCCTATAAGGTAAAAGTTAAAAAGTGATATTTTTTGTAACATGACATTTTCACTGGCTTTACAAAGCCCAAAATATTTTAATTTGTTGTATAAGATGCCTAGATGATTGGCTTCGTTAAAATGAATGACATTTGCCTTCTTTGACGGTTACGAGGGTTATACAGATTTTTGAACAACTTCTTTTTATGAGCAAAGAGGCCCAGGGCCATGGCTTTTAGACTCTTGCGTGCCGCTAATATATCAGAATGATTGAAGGTGGATAGATTTTATTGAAGGAATTCAGGCTGACTGGAGGCGGTAAGGTGGTATTGAACAAACTCAGGCTAGTTGCAGGTAGTTAAGTAGACGGCATTCAGGCTGGTTGAAGTTGGTTAATTACGTGCTATTGAAGGATTCAGGTGGTTAGTTGATATTGAAGGCATTCAGACTGGATGAGGGTGGTTTGGTTTTATTGAATGAATTCAGACTGGTTGAGAATGGTTTGATTTTACTGAATGAATTCAGACTGGTTGAGAATGGTTTGATTTTACTGAATGAATTCAGACTGGTTGAGGGTGGTTTGATTTTATTGAATGAATTCAGACTGGTTGAGGTTTGTTAGGTTTTATTGAATGAATTTAGACTAGTTGAGGGTATTTAGATTTTAATGAATGAATACAGACTGGTTGAGGGTAGTTTGATTTTATTGAATGAATTCAGACTGGTTGAGGGTGGTTTGATTTTATTGAATGAATTCAGACTGGTTGAGGGTGGTTTGATTTTATTGAATGAATTTAGACTAGTTGAGGGTATTTAGATTTTAATGAATGAATTCTGACTGATTGAGGGTATTTAGATTTTAATGAATGAATTCTGACTGATTGAGGGTATTAAGGTTTCAATGAATGAATTCAGAGTGGTTGAGTGTGGCTAGGTATTATTGAAGGAACCATATGAGTGAATTGTGTTGTGTGCTGGTGATATATCCAGACTGGTTGAAGTTACGTGGTTGGAATAGATTTAGATTATTATTTTCATTTTTCACTGAATAGTTTGAAATCAACCTCTCGTGAAAAAAACACAATCCAGAATCAATGTTGTATTACGCTACGCTGTGTTACCGTACTTTATGTCACGTGAAACACGCAATCTATTATCAATGATGTGTAACGCTCTGCTGTGTTACCATACTTTATGTCACGTGAAACACACAATCTCGAATCAATGTTGTGTTAGGCTCTAGTGTGTTACCATACTTTATGTCACGTGAAACACACAATCTATTATCAATGTTGTGTTAGGCTCTAGTGTGTTACCATACTTTATGTCACGTGAAACACACAATCTATTATCAATGTTGTGTAACGCTCTGCTGTGTTACCGTACTTTATGTCACGTGAAACACACAATCTCGAATCAATGTTGCGTCACGCTCTGCTGTGTTACCATAGTTTTTGTCACGTGGAACACACAATCTCGAATCAATGTTGCGTCACGCTCTGCTGTGTTACCATAGTTTTTGTCACGTGGAACACACAATCTCGAATCAATGTTGCGTCACGCTCTGCTGTGTTACCATAGTTTTTGTCACGTGGAACACACAATCTCGAATCAATGTTGCGTCACGCTCTGCTGTGTTACCATAGTTTTTGTCACGTGGAACACACAATCTCGAATCAATGTTGCGTCACGCTCTGCTGTGTTACCATAGTTTTTGTCACGTGGAACACACAATCTATTATCAATGTTGTGTTACGCTATGCTGTGTCACCGTACTTTATGTCACGTGAAACACACAATCTCGAATCAATGTTGTGTTACGCTCTGCTGTGTTACCGTACTTTATGTCACGTGGAACACACAATCTATTATCAATGTTGTGTAACGCTCTGCTGTGTTACCGTACTTTATGTCACGTGGAACACACAATCTCGAATCAATGTTGTGTTACGCTACGCTGTGTCACCGTACTTTGTGTCACGTGAAACACACAATCTATTATCAATGTTGAGTAACGCTCTGCTGTGTTACCGTACTTTATGTCACGTGGAACACACAATCTCGAATCAATGTTGTGTTACGCTACGCTGTGTCACCGTACTTTGTGTCACGTGAAACACACAATCTCGAATCAATGTTGTGTTACGCTCTGCTGTGTTACCATAGTTTTTGTCACGTGGAACACACAATCTCGAATCAATGTTGCGTCACGCTCTGCTGTGTTACCATAGTTTTTGTCACGTGGAACACACAATCTCGAATCAATGTTGCGTCACGCTCTGTTGTGTTACCATAGTTTTTGTCACGTGGAACACACAATCTCGAATCAATGTTGCGTCACGCTCTGCTGTGTTACCATAGTTTTTGTCACGTGGAACACACAATCTCGAATAAATGTGTTACGCTCTGCTGTGTTACCGTACTTTATGTCACGTGAAACACACAATCTCGAATCAATGTTGTGTAACGCTATGCTGTGTTACCGTACTTTATGTCACGTGGAACACACAATCTCGAATCAATGTTGTGTTACGCTACGCTGTGTCACCGTACTTTATGTCACGTGGAACACACAATCTATTATCAATGTTGTGTAACGCTCTGCTGTGTTACCGTACTTTATGTCACGTGGAACACACAATCTCGAATCAATGTTGTGTTACGCTACGCTGTGTCACCGTACTTTGTGTCACGTGAAACACACAATCTATTATCAATGTTGAGTAACGCTCTGCTGTGTTACCGTACTTTATGTCACGTGGAACACACAATCTCGAATCAATGTTGTGTTACGCTACGCTGTGTCACCGTACTTTGTGTCACGTGAAACACACAATCTCGAATCAATGTTGCGTCACGCTCTGCTGTGTTACCATACTTTATGTCACGTGAAACACACAATCTATTATCAATGTTGTGTAACGCTCTGCTGTGTTACCGTACTTTATGTCACGTGAAACACACAATCTATAATCAATGTTGTGTAACGCTCTGCTGTGTTACCGTACTTTGTGTCACGTGAAACACACAATCTCGAATAAATGTTGCGTCACGCTCTGCTGTGTTACCATAGTTTTTGTCACGTGAAACACACACTCTCGAATAAATGTTGCGTCACGCTCTGCTGTGTTACCATAGTTTTTGTCACGTGAAACACACATCTATTATCAATGTTGTGTAACGCTATGCTGTGTCACCGTACTTTATGTCACGTGAAACACACACATCTATAATCAATGTTGCGTCACGCTCTGCTGTGTTACCGTACTTTGTGTCACGTGAAACACACAATCTATTATCAATGTTGCGTCACGCTATGCTGTGTTACCGTACTTTATGTCACGTGAAACACACACTCTAGAATCAATGTTGCGTCACGCTATGCTGTGTCACCGTACTTTGTGTCACGTGAAACACACAATCTATTATCAATGTTGCGTCACGCTATGCTGTGTTACCGTACTTTATGTCACGTGAAACACACAATCTCGAATCAATGTTGCGTCACGCTCTGCTGTGTTACCATAGTTTTTGTCACGTGAAACACACAATCTATAATCAATGTTGTGTAACGCTCTGCTGTGTCACCGTACTTTGTGTCACGTGGAACACACACTCTAGAATCAATGTTGTGTAACGCTCTGCTGTGTTACCGTACTTTGTGTCACGTGAAACACACAGTCTATAATCAATGTTGTGTAACGCTCTGCTGTGTCACCGTACTTTATGTCACGTGAAACACACAATCTAGATTCAATGTTGTGTAACGCTCCGCTGTGTTACCGTACTTTGTGTCACGTGAAACACACAATCTCGAATAAATGTTGTATTACGCTACGCTGTGTCACCGTACTTTGTGTCACGTGAAACACACAATCCAGAATCAATGTTGTATTACGCTACGCTGTGTCACCGTACTTTGTGTCACGTGAAACACACAATCTATTATCAATGTTGTGTTACGCTCTGCTGTGTTACCATACTTTATGTCACGTGGAACACACACTCTAGAATCAATGTTGTGTAACGCTCTGCTGTGTCACCGTACTTTATGTCACGTGAAACACACAATCCAGAATCAATGTTGTGTAACGCTCCGCTGTGTTACCGTACTTTGTGTCACGTGAAACACACATCTATAATCAATGTTGTGTAACGCTCTGCTGTGTCACCGTACTTTGTGTCACGTGAAACACACAATCTCGAATCAATGTTGTGTAACGCTCTGCTGTGTTACCATACTTTATGTCACGTGGAACACACACTCTAGAATCAATGTTGTGTAACGCTCTGCTGTGTCACCGTACTTTATGTCACGTGAAACACACAGTCTATAATCAATGTTGTGTAACGCTCTGCTGTGTTACCGTACTTTATGTCACGTGAAACGCACATCTATTATCAATGTTGTGTAACGCTCTGCTGTGTCACCGTACTTTGTATCACGTGAAACACACAATCTCGAATCAATGTTGCGTTAGGCTCTGCTGTGTTACCATAGTTTTTGTCACGTGAAACACACACTCTATAATCAATGTTGTGTAACGCTCCGCTGTGTTACCGTACTTTATGTCTATGTTTAACACCAGGTATACGGGTATATTCTACTGGCCCATATGTGCATGATTCGAGAGAGAAACGCGCTGCAAACCAAAAATGAAACCTATTTCAGGCATTAGATTATATGTTAATTTGATTTGGATTATACAGATACGGCAATATACCTTCCATTCTACAGGTGAGTATTTATTTTGTTGAAGATTTTAGCGTTACAATAATACCTTACTTTTGTTAATATGTGTTTTTTCTATTGAACTGTATCAAAATAATACGTTATATCTATATATACTTTAACATGTACACAAACAGCAAACATGGGTCGGCTTATTTGACTGATCTTATATGATGACATTACGGAACCACAAAAGTTTGTGTTTAGTCCACATAGAAAATGAAAAAAAAGACATACAAACAAACAAACAAAACAAATGACATATCTATCAATACTATCACGTCATTTGTCATTTTTAATGCCTGTAATTCGACATGTTTTCAGTTTTAATCGACATTATGACTATGATGTAGTTTTCCAACGTGAGGAGAGGGCTTTTTATAGATTTTCCCTTTGCCAATTCCTATTGTATTTTAGTTCAGGAAACTGAAATATGCTGAAAAGAAAAATATGAAATAATATAAAATCTTCAACGTATAAAAACAATGTCCATTATTTGTTCGATATCATTCCGTTCCCTTTCAAGAATACATAGTTTCTTTTTAATTGGTCACGTGCGTCAACATGATGGTATATAATTTCGTTTTTGTATTGATGTTAATGTTTGGTCTCCTGTGATGACTGAGTACAGAACACTTAGGTTCTGTTAGTCTATTACTGGTTGCGAAGGTAAATTATTTAAAGAGAAACATTATTTACTTTACATACAATTGCACAAACAAGTTTAACAAAGTATATGAATCCCTATGGTTGACCTGGATTTAAGTATCTAGAGAAGAAAACCCACGTGGCGGGGCAGTTGACTCCATACCTTTCCACATCCGATGGGGAAATTGAACCCAGGTCGCCTACGTTGTGAAAGGCAAGTGTGTTACAATGTACCACTGTGCCACCAGACAACCTCATTGAGGAGGTACTTTTCTGAAATGTGAATATTATTTGGTATGAAGCAGCATTCCTGTTTTTTTTGTTTTTTGGTTTTTTTTTTGTTTTTTTGTAAATTGAAATAAAATGTTCTCGTGTATTACTGATCAAAATGTAGAACACATGATCTGTAACTGGCACAAACACAGATGAAGCTTTTCCGAGAAGAGTGAACGGATTTGGATGGATTAGGGTTCAGATTCCTCATAAGCTATTCTTCAGCTATAGCACAGTTTTCGAATTTTTACCGGACTGAGATAGCTCAGGTAGTGGAGCATCAGACCAATATCACCTGGAGTGGAGGTCAGATTAATGGGGTTCCATCCCGACCCGCGGAAATATGAGTTTCTCAGAAACGCTGATATTTCTGAGCGTTTTATGATGTCGTGGTTGTGCCCTTTGGAAAGACACTTTATCTTGATTGGTCAAGATGGCATGGGACGGGCCTCCCAGCTATCACGAGTTGGCAAATAGGTCTTAAGATGTTTGTACGATGAATTTAGCACATTTCATCACCCTTACATTAAGTATGAAACAGCATGAATCAGAAATTAAATATGGCGACAGTTCCTTCAGGATATTTTAAAATAGCAATGGCTGCTATTTGCATGTGATATCAAATAGTATATGATACTAGCAATGTGGGTTCACATCCCCATGGTTCAATATATCCAGTAAGGTACTGACAGTTACGATACTGTATGGTATTAAGAGTATAGGTAACTAGCGTTGAGGCACCTAATCCCTGTAGTTGTCTGTCCACTATGACACTGACAGTGACAATATTGTATCGTATTGATAGCGTAGGGTACTGGCTATGTGGCCACACATCCCCATGGTTCAATATCCATTATGACACTGACAGTGACAATATAATATTGTATGGTATTGATAGCGTAGGGTACTGGCTATGTGGCCACACATCCCCATGGTTCAATATCCATTATGACACTGACAGTGACAATATTTATCGTACTGATAGCGTAGGGTACTGGCTATTTGGTCACACATCCCCATGGTTCAATATCCATTATGACACTGACAGTGACAATATTGTATGGTATTGATAGCGTAGGGTACTGGCTATGTGGCCACACATCCCCATGGTTCAATATCCATTATGACACTGACAGTGACAATATTGTATCGTATTGATAGCGTAGGGTACTGGCAGTATTCTATTTATTTCAATTTCTGGGACGATCAATACTGAATGGTGTTTATAGTATCAGAGCTGTCGTGATGTATCCACACGTTGCACTTTACCTTGCTTTTGTGCTGTGTTTCAGAACATAAAGCATTTCCAGGAGTGTTAATGGATCAAGATCTCATGGTTAACAAATCCTTGGAATGCTCACTTATAACCGGTTGCAAATGATATTTGCTATGTGCCACGTTATACTGTCTGGAGATATTCCATATCTGACTTTGGTAAATCACAGTTATCTGCCGTGGCTTCCAGTTTAAGAAATGCCTTGGCTCCTCTTGAGAGGTCTGGCTCATCATACTGTGCTATGTTGTGCATTCGAAGACGACCATTTTCCCAGCTAGGGCTCTATACCTATATACATGTATAGTGTTCCTTCATAATAGTTCTAACACGTGATTCAATGACATCCATGAAGTAGTTAGAGATCAGCTTCTACGGTAGTATTCTCACACCTCGTACTACCCACCTGAACTTTGTAACATATCTTTCGGGGATTAGCTTGTAGACAATCATGTTGTGTCCTATCAGGTTTTAAGTAAGATGACAGTAATTGTGTCCCTTGACCTTTTCCAGTCAATAACGATAGTAATTGAATTATTTAGTAAGCACTGCTACTTCCAAGTAAGGATTATCCCGTCTCCAGAATGTAGCCATAAGGCAGAGCTATCTTCCTGAATTTTAAATGGCCATATTAGACTGTAGTCATACGAGGTAGAAATTCAGTTTAGTCTAAACACATGAAAACTGATGTAAATCAGGCTATCGAAGAAATCCCCTACATCTACGGAAGTACAAACACAGCTGACGCTTTGCAGACTATGATGAGCATGTTCAACTCCGCTGACGGAGATCGTGATGACGTCCCCAACATCTGTATCATCTTAACAGACGACATATCCAACATAAATTTCCCGAAGAACCATTTCGGAAGCGAATTTAGTCACAGCGGATGATATCCAAATCTACGCCATAGGTCTCGGCCTAGGGGATACAAAACAGGTCCACGGCATCGCCAATAAACCAGCATCGGAATACGGTTTCAACGTTCAGACCTTTAACGAACTGAAAGTTCTTAGTGACCAGACTTACTCATCGTTCTGTTCATATAAGTCTAGCATGTCTTCCGAATGCTTTTGATAAGTTCATATGGCAGTATATTGAATATATATGTTATTTTATTCTTAATATATATTGAAATTAGAATGCACTTCATACATTCGTCTTACATTTAGGGAAACAGGGGATTGCTATCTAGAAATTGAACAAAAATTGCTTTTCATAGGCTAGGGCTTAGTTGTAATCTATGTTTATTCCTCAGTATACATTCAAATTGTGATACACTACATACTTGCGTCTAATATTTGGAGAAGCCCGGACGTTGCTATCTAGAAATTAAATTTTCGCTTTTCCTAGGGCTTAGTTGTAAGTTGTCCTGGCTGGTTAATTTGTAAGTAAAAATCAAGGTAAGCGGCTGATGTAAAAGAGACTGAGTGTCCTGAATGTCAGGTTCTACAGGGTAGAGCCGATCGATATGATCAATAAAGCTTTCCTTATGTACGGATACTACATCTTCGATATACCTATAGGTGAAATTGAAGGACTTTGAATAGTTACTTCAATATAGTCAGCCTTGTATTAAAGAAAAAACAAAACGGCCAACAGAGGTGGATTTTTTGTTCCAGTATATATGTATACATGATGATAGTCTGTAGGAAGATCAGACTACCAAATTAAAAAGAAAAACAAATTTGTCGATCAGAAATTCAATCATTCTTACTAGTTCCTCTTGGGTTTGAGATGGTTATGCTTAATTTGTATTGTATATTATCGATTGTAGTACTGTATATCAAATAGTCAGTATGTATTGAAATTACAATTCACTTCAAAACATTAGTATGGTCACGTTACCGCGATTAGACGCTTTAATGTCTTTTTTTCTGTCTATCATACATATTGTTGTGAAATCGAGTGGTGTAACATGTCAGGATTGAGTTATATTATCGTATCTGCATGACGATATTGTCAGACATTACAGCAACGACAGGAAAATCGTCTGTATTGCTCTGAGGTCTAACCGATAACTGAGGGCTAAAACATAGGTAATATAAAGGTACGAGGCCTTCCGGAGGATAATTACCCGGAATCTTCGGAACCGTACGTAAAATACAATGCTGTTTCACAACAATATTGCTGAGATACTGAACCCATTTTTCATTTCAGAAATAATGCCCATTCCAGCCACTCTCCCACGTGTAACTGGAAAGTTGATTGTGAGCACATAATATGACTGTGTACATTAGGTATTGAGTGAAATAACGAAATACCATCTCGTATATTTTAGTTTTCTTAATAGATGTCGTCTTTACTTTTACTATGTAAGAAAATAGCAGATTCTCGTTTACTACTAGTTTGAAAATCATTTCAACAACGTTATGACTTTTTAACATTTATGTTTTTATCATTTGGGACCATTGCATGGCATATTGTGGACGGAACTGTATACTGCTGTGTTAACCCTAGCAGCATTTGTTGTCACAACTATAAGTTCATCTAACACAGCAGATTTTCTGTATCCTTTTCAAAGATTTCTTTCCCTATATGCTCAACTGATCCCTATACCTACTCTAGAATATAGATACCGAACAGAAAGTGACATACTAGATATTAAATACTGCTTAGTGTATAAAACATATTCTGCTTTCCTTCTAGATTGTGCCTTATCCAAGATTGATCTGATCATCATACTCGACGCCTCCACCAGTGTAGGACAAGATAACTACGATAAAATGCTGGCTTTCTGTAAGGAATTCCTAAAGACTGTCGACATTGATTCCGGTAACGTACGTGTTGGTGCCTTGACCTTCAGTTCCCGGGTGAAAATTCAATTTAATCTCAACACGTTCTCCACAAAAGCAAATGTAACCCAGGCTTTTGATGAAATTCCTTACTTACGCGGATGGACGAACACAGCTGACGCATTGCAGACAATGAGGAGCATGTTCAACTCCGCTGATGGAGATCGTGAGGACGTCCCTAACATCTGTATCATCTTAATAGACGGTGAATCCAACGTCAATTCCAACAGAACTATCCCGGAAGCGGATCTAGCAAGAGGTGACGATATTCATATATACGCCATTGGTATCGGTTTAACGAATAATACTGAGTTTGATGACATCGCCAGCAAACCAGCATCGGAATACACCTTCAACGTCCAGAACTTTGACGAGCTCAATTCTCTTGGTGACAGGGTGTTCACATCTCTCTGCTCAGGTAAGGCTAACATGTCTTAAGAGATGCTTTTGATCATATATCGGTATTTATAATCAGTTCATCAATAATATTTAAGTATACTTCATTCATGCGCCTAATGTTTGGGGGAAGCAGGGTTGTTACTATGCAGAAATGGAATATTTACAATTAGGAAATCACAAAGATGTTTACGATCAGAAATTCAATCATTCTGACGATTAATACTTCCATATATTTTCTATGGGCCTAGTCGTATGCTCAACAACATATGCTCCCGTATAGCTCAAATCGATACCATCTTTCGTATTTCTTGAAAAAAAAAATCTTTCACAAAATAATGAAGGCGGTCATTAGGTTTGGAATGTAGGAGATGTTTTAGGAGGGGATTTCCAAGGTAGGAGGTTTTGAAAATCCACATTCAACTGATTACACTTCTCGGGTAAAAAGCATCGCAGTGGAATCGTCGCCCTGTATGTTTGTACTTATAATGGTGGTAGGTAGTTTGGTTACCCTGTATTTTTGTACTTATAATGGAGGTAAGTAGTTTGGTTACCCTGTATTTTTGTACTTAGAAAGGTGGTAAGTAGTTTGGTTACCCTGTATTTTTGTACTTATAATGGAGGTAAATAGTTTGGTTACCGTGTATTTTTGTACTTAGATGGTGGTAAGTAGTTTGGTTACCCTGTATTTTTGTACTTAGAAAGGTGATAAGTAGTTTTGTTACCCTTTATTTTTGTACTTAGAATGATGGTAAGTAGTTTGGTTACCCTGTATTTTTGTATTTATAATGGAGGTAAGTAGTTTGGTTACCCTGTATTTTTGTACTTAGAAAGGTGGTAAGTAGTTTGGTTACCCTGTATTTTTGTACTTATAATGGAGGTAAATAGTTTGGTTACCGTGTATTTTTGTACTTAGATGGTGGTAAGTAGTTTGGTTACCCTGTATTTTTGTACTTAGAAAGGTGATAAGTAGTTTTGTTACCCTTTATTTTTGTACTTAGAATGATGGTAAGTAGTTTGGTTACCCTGTATTTTTGTATTTATAATGGAGGTAAGTAGTTTGGTTACCCCGCATTTTTGTACTTAGAATGGAGGTAAGTTGTTTTGTTACCCTTTATTTTTGTACTTAGAATGGTGGTAGGTAGTTTGGTTACCCTGTATTTTTGTACTTATAATGGTGGTAAGTAGTTTGGTTACCCTGTATTTTTGTACTTATAATGGAGGTAAATAGTTTTGTAACCCTGTATTTTTGTACTTAGAATGATGGTAAGTAGTTTGGTTACCCTGTATTTTTGTACTTATAATGGAGGTAAGTAGTTTGGTTCCCCTGTATTTTTGTACTTAGAAAGGTGGTAAGTAGTTTGGTTACCCTGTATTTTTGTACTTAGAAAGGTGGTAAGTAGTTTGGTTACCCTGTATTTTTGTACTTAGAAAGGTGGTAAGTAGTTTGGTTACCCTGTATTTTTGTACTTATAATGGAGGTAAGTAGTTTGGTTACCCTGTATTTTTGTACTTAGAAAGATGGTAAGTAGTTTGGTTACCCTGTATTTTTGTATTTAGAAAGGTGGTAAGTTGTTTGGTTTCCCTGTATTTTTGTATTTAGAAAGGTGGTAAGTTGTTTGGTTTCCCTGTATTTTTGTATTTAGAAAGGTGGTAAGTAGTTTGGTTACCCTGTATTTTTGTATTTAGAAAGGTGGTAAGTTGTTTGGTTTCCCTGTATTTTTGTATTTAGAAAGGAGGTAAGTAGTTTGGTTACCCTGTATTTTTGTATTTAGAAAGGTGGTAAGTTGTTTGGTTTCCCTGTATTTTTGTATTTAGAATGGAGGTAAGTAGTTTGGTTACCCTGTATTTTTGTATTTAGAAAGGTGGTAAGTTGTTTGGTTTCCCTGTATTTTTGTATTTAGAATGGAGGTAAGTAGTTTGGTTACCCTGTATTTTTGTATTTAGAAAGGTGGTAAGTTGTTTGGTTTCCCTGTATTTTTGTATTTAGAATGGAGGTAAGTAGCTTGGTTACCCTGTATTTTTGTATTTAGAAAGGTGGTAAGTAGTTTGGTTACCCTGTATTTTTGTACTTAGAATGGTGATAAGTAGTTTGGTTACCCTGTATTTTTGTAATTAGAATGGAGGTAAGTAATTTGGTTACCCTGTATTTTAGAATGGAGGTAAGTAGTTTTGTTACCCTGTATTTTTGTACTTAGGAAGGTGGTAAGTAGTTTTGTTACCCTGTATTTTTGTACTTAGAAAGGTGGTAAGTAGTTTTGTTACCCTGTATTTTTGTACTTAGAAAGGTGGTAAGTAGTTTGGTTACCCTGTATTTTTGTATTTAGAATGGAGGTAAGTAGTTTGGTTACCCTGTATTTTTGTATTTAGAAAGGTGGTAAGTAGTTTGGTTACCCTGTATTTTTGTACTTAGAATGGAGGTAAGTAGTTTGGTTACCCTGTATTTTTGTATTTAGAATGGAGGTAAGTAGTTTTGTTACCCTGTATTTTTGTACTTAGAATGGTGGTAAGTAGTTTTGTTACCCTGTATTTTTGTACTTAGAATGGTGGTAAGTAGTTTTGTTACCCTGTATTTTTGTATTTAGAATGGAGGTAAGTAGTTTTGTTACCCTGTATTTTTGTATTTAGAATGGAGGTAAGTAGTTTTGTTACCCTGTATTTTTTGTACTTAGAATGGAGGTAAGTAGTTTGGTTAAAGTGCTTAGTTGATAACAACTACGTAAGCCAGCAATACTTCGTTGTTTGTTAGGATGCCTGAGGTGAGGAATGAAATATCAACGAGAGAGATCTACATTCATCCCAGTATTTGGTTTTTCGATAGCTCGCAATACATTAATATTCTGTGACAGTGTATGTTCTTTAAAACGACTGACAATTCTTTTTGTAAAAGAAATCATATTCCATTTTGGAGTCGCTTGATAATTTGGACCCTTCAAGAAATAATGTTAAAATACTTTGCTACGCTGTGACTATCTTGCTTGTAGAAATGTCGAAAAGTTCAAGATATTTTTTCCATGGTACTGGCGGACCAGGGCCGTGACGAAAAAAAACGGCACATGCTGCGCCAGTGTTTTCTATGGAAGCTGGTATAGGTCACTATTCTTTAACCAGGCCGGTGTACTCACAATTTGTGTATGCGTCGGAGGCTCAAAAGTGCCGATATATACAAAAATATATCCTGAGCATGTCTTGCCCAGGAATGTTCGTACTAATTATATACCCACACCCTTACTGAGCAGACCTGACTAAACATGATTACAGATATCAACTACATGTAGAGCAAGGGGCAAAACGTCTCTACCTAGATCTACTCACTATTTAAGCAACACTAAATATTAACTATTGATACAACATGGTAAAGTATATGGGACCATGTACAGTTTCTTAGAGCCCAGTACTCTATCTCTGAGTTCTCAACACAATACACGAAACGCCTGCCAGCTCAAAGGGACACAACTCGTACAACTCCGACCAACACACGCACAACAGCTCGAAAGCACTGTGCTCACAGTCACAACCAGCTTCAGGTATCAGTGCTCAAAACAAAGCATTCCAGAGCACGAGTTACACCGTATGCGCACTGCAGTAGGGCCCATTTATCTCTATACGACCGTTATAACCTACTGGATGAACGTGATGAGAGCCCGACTGAGGGAAACACTTCTTCAGCTACGTCTACAGACTGCTCACTCACTTCAACTCGTAGTTTTTACCCATACTATTCAACGCTGCTACCTGGTCAGAAGTCGAAATCTGGTCCATATGACATGCTCTCAGACGTCTTTATATACCCTCTAAAAACTTAAGGTAGCGCCGTCTTTGTTCCCGCCGGAACTTTCCGATCTTACATCTTTGTCTATACAAGGTTTGAATGGCATGTGCGCTAATCACGCTTATTATTGACACCGACGTTGTATCAAAACACGGAAGTAGACCAGTATTGTAACAATATGAACTGTATAACTTATGTACAAATAAACAGCCGGAAAGGTGAGAACGTGCTTGTCACCATATCGACTAGGCATCGTTGTGTATTGTTTAATACCTGTTCATCCGGGTTATCAGCTATTCTAGTGCACTCACCCGCACACTTGATTCCCTAATTAACTCTTACATGGAAAATGCTTGAATAACTCATATGACATAGAGCACAAAAGCGGGCATTGACAGACAACAATGATTTTGATTTCGGCACTTTAGTTAGACTTACTGTAGCAATACAACCTACAAAGATAGTGCAGTGAAAATCGGGGGAGTTATCTCCCTTGGTTGGAGCTCATTCCGCATGTGAGCTAGTATATAATCCGCGGGGTGTCAGAGAGCGGTCTCATGATCCTGAACCCCGCAATGTATACATACAGCCACTACACGTGAGTACTTGTCACTACATTGTATGGGTTTTGGGATACGGGAGCATTCATTAGTGTTCTAGAGAAGGCTGGTGATACCCTACGCCAGTTTTCTCTACAATAGTTAGTTGGAAAGACAGACGTGACTACAGTCTTCCCCTTGTTGCAATAACAAAGTTTTAATACAGAATGTCTGGTAGAGGCTGATTAGTCGGCCACGACCTTTCTCGTGTCAATGTAATATGGAATTATTAAATTGTTCAATGAATTTATCTGTTGATGTTTGAAAATATGAAAATTTATAGCTATTACATATCATATATATAATATTGCAGTAAGTGCCTACATTACCGTAGTGGGCGATAACAACAACGCTATATCTGGAATGGTACCGTCCGCCCTGGACCAGAACGAAGAGACGTGCTTTGATTTACCCGTGCCGGGGGATTCTCCTTCAATGCTGTGGCTGAGGGTTAAAAAGCTGCTGTTCAGTGTGTCGTCAAAGAGATTTCTAGTTCACGTCTCAGGTGAAGGCATATCATGCGAGCGTGTTGGACAAAAAAGCATCCAAGTAAGTTGCACAAAAGACAAAAGATATCACCACCTTTCAATACACATACAGAGTCAGATAAGTACATGTACAACGACTTTGTGTTCTGCGATAGTACTGCAATTACGGCATTGCATCATAGGCTGGGACTGACATGTTGCTTCCCAGGAAAGGAAATTTTAACAATATAGTTATAGAGTTTGATGGCGAGTTGAGCACTCTAATTAAATTATGTTACACTATATTCTTTATCTGCCACGGAAATACAAACAATAGTTCCTATAGATATGGCCCGAGATAACATCCTTTTTTATTATCAATAGTTTGCTTTTGTGTTGCAGTTTTACATGTTCAACAATACGATATAAGCAAAACAAATTGATCCAGATCTAAAGGTCAATGTTGTGTACTAATGATTAAAGTATCGACTTCCTGATCATCACCACATACAAACACAGGTCGATATATTTGTTTTAAGTCACATACGTTTTTGTAGCGAAACCTGTATTTTCTCTAAAACGACAGTTCCGTTGGGAGATCCGCAGAATATAGTAAAAATATGTTAATTTGAAACGAAACTGAAATATTATAGATAATCGGTCTTGTAAGTTTAACGAAGTGTACAAGGTTTCTGCTTTAAACGTTTCTTAAAACTAAATTTAAATTGCTCTGTAAGGAATAATTTTGTGTACAAAAACAAAAAGAATAACGAAAATGCTTTACTGAGGAAAACATGTTTAAACCATGATGATTTCGTACAACAAACAACGAAACAGTTTAATGTGGTTTGGGACCGTAGGGTACAATCTATCTTGCAGTCGACATCGTGATTTCGGTTATATCTTTTCCATTTCATAGAGCGATGAGAGTACCGACCATATAACAAAAGGGAAGTATAAAAAGGTATTGTTTGTAATAATGGTCGACTCCTGTATTTACACGAACTGTACGTGGAATAATTCAATTTTACTTGTAACGTTTTTTGTTTGTTTAGACTTTTTTTATTCTTCAGGTTGGAACATCTGGGCCAGCTTACGATGACCAGTGCAGTTTTTATTCTGATATAGAATTTTGCAAACTTGTCTCAGTCAACACCACAGAAGCCATGACTAGCTGTGATGTACAATGTGAGTGTGGAAATTCGCTGCAATGTTCGAACGTTCATATTGTGATGCAGAGCTCGAACCTGTCTCCCTGGAAATTATGCGAACTCACAATTAAAACATTATAGGATTCCTGTACACACAAAGAGAAACAATTTTTGTGAGAATATTGTGGAACAGGTTGTCATACACTGCGGGTACTAATCGACGTCCAACAATTCACTTGTTGAAAAATATCCTCCAACAAACAAATACACAGTATAGAATCTTACACTCAAGGGAAACAACTCTCCCTCTTGACAAATACTGGTTTTTTTTTTACTGTTTTACCATTTTTAGCTCACCGGTTACGAGTAACCGAGAGCTAATGCTGTCACCCCGGCGTCCGCGTCGGCGTCGGCGTCCCACCCCAAAACTTTAAAGTTTTTGGTGTAAGTTTTTAGAAAGCTTGTAAGTCCAAAAGTATACACCTCAGGCCCTTCTAAGTTAGTTTATGCACTCATAAGAGGTCTAGGAGTGATGTTATGGCAATATCATGCAGAAAAAATTGTGATTTTTTTCACATTTTACCATTTAGTGGACTTTACTTTTTTGGCACAAAAACCCACTTTAAAGTTTTTGGAGTAAGTTTTTTGAAAGCTTGTAAGTCCAAAAGTATACACATCATGCCCTTCTAAATTGGTTCATACATTCATTAGAGGTGTAGGAGTGATGTTATGGCAAAATCATGCGGAAAAAAATTGTGATTTTTTCACATTTTACCATTATGTGGACTTAACTTTTTTTGCACCAAAACTCACTTTAAAGTTTTGGGGGTAAGTCAAAAAGTATACACCTATCACCCTTCTAATTGGTTTATACATTCATTAAAGATCCAGGAGTGATGCTGTGGCAAATCATACAGAAAAAAATGGCATTTTGGCATTTTACTATTTAATGGACTTACTTTTTTTGACACAAAAACTCACTTTAAAGATTTTGGGGGTTAGTTTTGAAAAGCTTGGAAGTCCACACCCTTCTTATTTGGTTTATACATCCATTAGAGGTCTAGGAGCGATATTATGTGACATACAATTTCAAAATGACATGCTTATACATACATAAAAAATGAATGTATATTGTGATTGCTGCCACCGGTGAGCTTTCGCAATCATTGATTGCACTTGTTACTCTTACTACACACTATCACAAACTCAGATTATCTTAACAATACAAAGGATGTGATATAAATAAAATAGAAATAATAACTAACACTAGGAAGAACAGATATTCTTTCCTTAAACATATACATTCATACATTAATTATGTTCATCATGATTTTACAATTGTCTACAGATAGCACTTGCAGCAGTATATGATATTACTTGCTGTAAATGTATTTTACTTAGGTTCCTTAATTGACAGAGCACAATAATTCCGATTAAATGATATACTGATAAAACATCTGGCAAATTTGCAGATATACAGAAATTACATTGAAATTAACCACTACTAACCCCAGGAAATATTACCCGGCTGCTAACACATGTATGTTTATAATACCTTTACTCAGCAATTTTATTTTAAAACACATTACAAATCCAGCAAATCAATTGAATATTACAGATTAATTACAACGTGTCCTAAAACATATAAGAAATATATACAAATATTTGAAATAAAAAATTCACACTACCAAAATTATGAAGTCAATATAGAAGGTTTCATCAACCAATGACATCAAAGATCTGGCCACGCATAACTTAAGAGAAAATTAAGCAATCATTTAATGATTACATGGTAAACTTTTTCTAAACACTTCCGGTATGTTTACGTTCTCTTTAACTGTTCGGAAGTGTAAACATTCCACACGAGTTTGTCATGAACATAACACAGCATACTTAAACATAGACCTACTGCCGCCTTTCAGATTCTGTGGTCCTAGGTTTTACATAGAGTAACTGTCGCCTTTCAGATTCTGCGGTCCTAGGTTTTACATAGAGTAACTGTCGCCTTTCAGATTCTGCGGTCCTAGGTTTTACATAGAGTAACTGTCGCCTTTCAGATTCTGCGGTCCTAGGTTTTACATAGAGTAACTGTCGTCTTTCAGATTCTGCGGTCCTAGGCTTTACATAGAGTAACTGTCGCCTTTCTGACTCTGCGGTCCTAGGTGTTACATAGAGTAACTGTCGCCTTTCAGATTCTGTGGTCCTAGGTTTTACATAGAGTAACTGTCGTCTTTCAGATTCTGTGGTCCTAGGTTTTACATAGAGTAACTGTCGCCTTTCAGATTCTGCGGTCCTAGGTTTTACATAGAGTAACTGTCGCCTTTCAGATTCTGCGGTCCTAGGTTTTACATAGAGTAACTGTCGCCTTTCAGATTCTGCGGTCCTAGGTTTTACATAGACCTACTGTCGCCTTTCAGATTCTGTGGTCCTAGGTTTTACATAGGGTAACTGTCGCCTTTCAGATTCTGCGGTCCTAGGTTTTACATAGAGTAACTGTCGCCTTTCAGATTCTGCGGTCCTAGGTTTTACATAGAGTAACTGTCGCCTTTCAGACTCTGCAGACTTAGATTTTACACAGAGCAACTGTCGCTTTTCAGATTCCCGATGGCGAAAATTAGATTTTAACTTGGTATTCAGATTAATAGACTAATACAGGAACAGGAGCCTGGAGGTTTGATCCAGGACGGTAACACACTACTCGTTTTCCTTGGACATTCCTAATCAGAAGAATGATAACGTATAAACTGATACTAATATCGCTGCTCAGGACAACAACAAAGACGTAGCTTAATACATTCTTATTATGCGTGATATCTAATCGTAGATCTTGCTTCTGTCATCTAATTTTCTCAAACAATTCGGTATAATTGGGAAAACATGCGAAAAAAGAGAATCGGTAGAGCCCATGTGAATCACAAAGCAATAGGTGCATTTGTTCAGCAAAGTACAAGGTATTTCTGTATAAAAGCGTGCATTGATGATTTTATTGTGAATATTATTTAACAAACATGACAGATTTGAAAGTATTCAGTATATTAGGGTCATTTTCAATGTCATTTTGTCCTTGTTATTTAGCACTTATTTGGGACCTAAATGCAATTGGCGGTTGTGAATATTATTTAACAAACATGACAGATTTGGAAGTATTCAGTATAATAGGGTCATTTTCAATATCATTTTGTCCTTGTTATTTAGCACTTACACCGCATTGTTATACCGCAATGCGCGGAATTGGCCGTCGCGTCGGTTACAGTGAGCAACTCATTATCGCCCGTAATCGTATATACATGTATGCAATGTCCACTAATACCTATGTGACGTCATCATTATATGTGTCTATGTGTTGTCTTTTGTGCTCACTTTTGTTTGTACTTGGCGGGAAGTAAAAATGTAGTCATTGTCTATGGACGGACCAAATATGTAGTCGCCGTCAAGACAGATTTTACAATGATAAACTATGTACAGTTAAGACTATGAATAATTGTACATCATTGCAGTGGCCATTTATGTATTTTATAAAATTAAATAGCATGTAATAATCTTTTATATAAGTAAAAGATTATAGTCCATATATTCGGTAACAGATAGATGTTAAGTTCATGAATACGTTCCGTTAATCTTTTTACAAGATAATAGTTTTGCTATCCTACGGGTCTATATAAGTGAAGCATTGTCTTATTAGCGGTTTATTTTATTTTCTGGCCCATAGTTAGCAATTAAACATTCCAAACAATGAAAAATACGATGGCTCACTATCAAATTGTGGCTTGGCGCTAGAGTTTTAATTTAATCAGTAGAGCGTCAAACTTGGAAGCTGAAGGTAGCGGATTGGATTCGTTGCTTCTAAGTTGGTGGATCGGTCTCGCTGGTTCTAAAGTGGCGGATTGGAGTCGCTGGTTTTAGGTGGCCAACAGGAGTCACGGGTTCTAAAGTAGCAGATCAGAGTCGCTCTTTCTAAAGTAGCAGATCGGATTAGCTAGTTCTAACTTGCCGGAATGGAGTCGCTGGTTCTAAAGGGGTAGATCGGTTTCGCTGGTTCTGAGGTGGCAGATCTGAGTCGCTTGTATTCAGACTCGGATCTGGGTCGCCGGTTGTAAGGTGGGGGATATAAATCGTTTTTACGGGAACGTTAGATCTGAGTCGTTGGTTCTAAAGGACCAGATCTGAGTCGCTGGTTCTAAAATGGCGGATCTAAATCGTTTGTTCGGAGTGGCGAACTGGAATCGTGAATTCGAGAGTTGATGTTCGGAGTTGCTGGCATTATTCTGGTGGGAAACCTTAGCCCCGTTGCGGGTACTACGCTGAGAATTACGTACCAGTGAATAGTTCACGTTGACATGTCACTGTTGTAAACAGTTATAGGCCACGCGGTAATTTGTTTTCCATGGTAAGTGTATGACGATGATTGTACTTGGTATTTTGTAAATAAACGTAATCTAGACTTTGTACCTGTATTCTCGTTTTAATTCAAGGGCTGGATATTTCCAGGATATAACGCCCGTACCCCCATCGTCCCGAGCGAGGCTTTGCTTTATTGTTATTCATACAACTGCTAACTGCATTGCAGCACTTACGACCCCTAGTCTTTTTTTTTCTTTTCCGGACACTCTTTCTTCTTCTCTATTTTCTCTGTTGGTGTCTCAAAAAGTCATCCTCATATGACTGTGGCCGTTGTCGCCAAGACACCCATCCCTCAAATGACTCCTGCTGGAGTTCCCTAGATGTCCATCATCAAATGACTTCTGTTGGTGTTCCCAAGACGTCCATCCTCAAATGACTTCCGCTGGTGTTCCATAGACGTCCATCCTCAAATGATTCTGCTGATATTCCCTCGACGTCCATCCTCAAATGACTTTCAGAACCGAAATTGCATATATACCATCCGTATTTGCGAGGCACAAATTCACTAATGCACTTGCAAATCAAGACTAGTAGAGCATATGACATCATTGTTTCCTCTACTTCTGGTATTGAATATAATGATACACAGGTTCGTGATATTTCAAAGTAAGATTACTATCTATTTGAACCCATCTCAAAAAGTAATTCGCTAAATTCGCCGGTATAGTAGAGCATGCAAAGAAAAATTGCCTCAGATTATCCATGTGATATCAGCCAATCAAATGAATGATAATGGATACGAAACATGTGTCACCTAAATACAATTATTGCAATCGAATCAGTTCAAAATACGTGCTGTTTACGAAGATCATGATTGCACAATTTGGTTTCAAAATACGGTTGCCGTTCCTGCAGCTTCAGAATTTTAGGACCATATCGGACTGTCACTCTGCTAGCATCGTTCACACATAGTTCCCGTTGAAAATAATAATGCTTGGAAATGTAACGGACCTGCACAATAACAACACCAGGGGGAGACTCTCAAACCATTTATACTAAATTTCATTAAGGTTTCATGATTGAGAAGCCAACGGAAAAACTGAAGCCTCACCGCGCAGGCGCAAAGTTCACGGCAACGAACATTACACACAATCACCTGCAAAAGAAACCAAAAACATAGATAATATATGTATCGATGTTTATATCACTGTTTGATATAAGGTGGATGTTCTAAATATACGTATACAGACACACATACTAGTTATTCTAAAGCAATACATGTCCCCTTCAAGCCCCCGCTAACAGTTGTAACAGTGACCTTGACATTGAACTTCCAGATTCGACATTTTATTAAATAATATTTTGTTATTTGTATCATGCCTACACCACACATAATTTCAGGAATTCTGTGGGCGACCATTGTGAACTACACTTTGGCCATTTTAATATCAACTCAGGTGTGACCGAAAATATATAGACTATATAGAATACAGGTTTGACTGTACATAAAGTAATATAATACAGGTTTGACTGTACATAAAGTAATATAATACAGGTTTGACTGTACATAAAGTAATATAATACAGGTCTGACTATACATAAAGTAATATAATACAGGTTTGACTGTACATAAACTAATATAATACAGGTTTGACTGTACATAAAGTAATATAATACAGGTTTGACTGTACATAAACTAATATAATACAGGTTTGACTGTACATAAACTAATATAATACAGGTTTGACTGTACATCAAGTAATATAATACAGGTTTGACTGTACATAAAGTAATATAATACAGGTTTGACTGTACATAAAGTAATATAATACAGGTTTGAGTGTACATAAAGTAATATAATACAGGTTTGACTGTACATAAAGTAATATAATACAGGTTTGAGTGTACATAAAGTAATATAATACAGGTTTGACTGTACATAAAGTAATATAATACAGGTTTGAGTGTACATAAAGTAATATAATACAGGTCTGACTGTACATAAAGTAATATAATACAGGTTTGACTGTACATAAAGCAATATAATACAGGTTTGACTGTACATAAAGTAATATAATACAGGTTTGACTGTTAAATTAAACTTCATATAACACAGGTTTGACTGCATAACTAAACTAGATATAATACAGATTTTACTGTATAATTAAACTAAATATATAATACAGATTTGACTGTATAACAAACTAAATATATAATACAGATTTGACTGTATAACAAACTAAATATATAATTCAGATTTGACTGTATAACAAACTAAATATATAATTCAGATTTGACTGTATAACAAACTAAATATATAATACAGTTTTGACTGTATAACAAACTAAATATATAATACAGTTTTGACTGTATATTTACAATAAATATATACTACAGTTTTGACTGTATAACAAACTAAATATATAATACAGATTTGACTATAACAAACTAAATATATAATACAGATTTGACTGTATAACAAACTAAATATATAACACAGATTTGACTGTATAACAAACTAAATATATAATACAGATTTGACTGTATAACAAACTAAATATATAATACAGATTTGACTGTATAACAAACTAAATATATAATACAGATTTGACTATAACAAACTAAATATATAATTCAGATTTGACTGTATAACAAACTAAATATTTAATACAGTTTTGACTGTATAACAAACTAAATATATAATACAGATTTGACTGTATAACAAACTAAATATATAATACAGTTTTGACTGTAGAACAAACTAAATATATAATACAGTTTTTACTCTATATTTACAATAAATATATACTACAGTTTTGACTGTATAACAAACTAAATATATAATACAGATTTGACTGTATAACAAACTAAATATATAATACAGATTTGACTGTATATTTACAATAAATATATAATACAGTTTTGACTGTATAACAAACTAAATATATAATACAGATTTGACTGTATAACAAACTAAATATATAATACAGTTTTTACTGTATATTTACAATAAATATATACTACAGTTTTGACTGTATAACAAACTAAATATATAATACAGTTTTGACTGTATAACAAACTAAATATATAATACAGATTTGACTGTATAACAAACTAAATATATAATACAGATTTGACTGTATAACAAACTAAATATAATACAGGTTTACAGGTATAATTGAAACTAAATATGCTACATGATTGACTGTATATATCAATCAAAATTTGTGTTTTCCGATGAATATATAACGTTTCATTTCGAATTTAACGGAAGTGTCCTGGTACTTTGCAATGAAGGATTGCCTTGCCATAGTTACCGATACAAATAACTATCATCTTAATGTTTTAATCGAATCCGTTTGAAGCTCAAAATTACATTAAAACTTAGCAGACGTATTCAAATCTACAGAATGTCAATGATATTTCAGCTACAGAGAATGCCGTGGTTATTATCATTTTGAAGAATAAGTAAACATGTCTTTATTGATATCATTTTAAAGATTACCAAATCAAGTTGACTGACCTTGGGTAAGTTTATCCCGTGTATCAGCTTTTATCTACTAAACATTTATAAGGCTCGGATAATCAAGCATATGCGTGCTTCACGAAAGGCTTGTATTCTTCTCTTTTTTATAATTTTAGAAATATGATTTATGAGTTTCCGTCTTCATTTTAGCGTGTCCATTTATTTTGTGTGTGTTTTGGATCGTTACATATCGGATGCATAATTCTGACGGATGAGATCTCTCGAGTGAGTGAAACCTGCGCTGTTGGTAATATTGAATGAAATAATAGATTATGTATTTACATCCGGATAGCGTGTGATGGTCGCCTCCAATTACATGTCAGAACATTTTTTAAATTGATAGGCTATACTTTTTTGTCATGTAATTTGATTGCCAATATCAATCAACTTTTTGAACAAATTATTCATATTACCAACACTGTAATTATTCCCTAAGTATATATGTACTCTACACATAGTGCATGACAGATCTGCATTCATCACGCGAATGGTAACACTAAACACTAGTGTGCGAGTGTATTCGCGTATATCTGAAATGGCCAGGTCTAATTACACAATTTGTAGTCTTCTGTGTTCTGTGCATATATTTATGTTTATTTAATTAACGACACTTTGTTATGATAAGAAGTGCGTAGGTTCTATGTATTGCTTTGTCATAACAGATACATGTTATCGGACATGTAAAAGATGGACATAAAAACATGGTTAAGTCGTTTTAACCACTGGATAAGTCGAATATTTTACTTCGTCCCTTCAACATCAACTGTTTTAATAATGTTGTATTCACGTCATAATTCAAAATCTTTAAATTGGCATAGCAAACAAAATAGTCATGCAATATTCATGCAATTGTCATTGATAGATCTTTCATTACATGATATCAACAAAATGGTCAATTAAAAGTTTCAGCTTTCCTACATTTCAATATTAAAAAAAAGGCTTCCTGTAATTGGTGCGGTTTGCCATCTTGATGAATTTGATGTTAAAAACCCCAGATGTTGAGAAATTGATATAGCATCTTTATTGATTTTCCGTTTCATTAAAGATTAGCAATGATAAAATTAGAACGAATTCTGTAATATATCAAGAAAAGTAATGTTTTGGGTTGGACTTTTTTTTATAATAACAACTGGGACAAATGAGACAAAATAACAACTCAAATCATGTTGGTTACAAAAACACCTTATGTGTCACATGCAAACAATGATACTGTAGCAGGCCTAAGCATGTCAGTGTTATATCACCTCCGGACCTGGCCTGGCGCTCGGGGTATGATGATGGCTGAACATCCTGTCTGATGGTCCTGGCACCGGTACTCCCTGGCGATGTGATAGGCCTTGGTAGGGGTTCAGATGCTGGTGTGATCCTAACATGGAGCTGAAAGAATAATAATACAAGTTGTCTAATATTTCCACACAAACCTCACTTATACCACAGTTATAACATGACAATCTTAATTAAATGATTAATATCTATATTGATTATGAATAGGGGAAAAGGCTAAATTACCATTAGATATCACCTATAATATACTACAACGTAAAAGATAATAATTTCACAATTGACTGTGTGCGGGCTCAGAATATCATAAAAACTGTGTTGAAAACGATAAACATAACAGTGTACGGCCACTCACGTCTTCCATACTTTTCCGCCAATTACAAAGCAATATTCGAAAATATATACCCTATATAAGCACGACAAACAATAAAACAATATTACGCATTACTGAGCCGCAGGGCACCTAGATGATTGGCATCGCTAGAATAAATAGCCTTTACCTAATTTCAAGGTGACTAAAGTCAGACTGTATATGTTAAATTTTTTGAACATCTTTTTTTAAATGAAAAAAGAAGCAAAGGGTCATGAAGCATGAATGCCTACACAGTGTATTTCCATAAATAACCTTGATCTTTTTTGAAGGTCACATGACTCTATGACAAAGTAGCCCAGATTAATGCTATTCGGCATGTAGCATGCTAAGATAGATGGATGAGTAATGCCCTGACCCACTTAAAAGACTACCAGGATCAAATGCGTCAAACTTTCTAGAGTAGGAATATTTACCTGTTGCATGAGTGTCTACCAAGTTTGTTCATGTTAACGACCCTCACCTACATGAACTTGAATGGTCCCAGGGTCAAATGTGTTAAAATGTTTAACGCCTTCTGAAAGTGGTTAAGTAATATTGAAGAAATTAAGACTGGTTGAAGGTGGGTATGTGATATCAAATAATATTTTTTCTCAAATTACGTGTTCCAAAAGTTATCATCAATAGTTCTTTTCTAGTAGATGAATTTTTGTTTTGTTTTCACTTTATAGTTTGAAATCATCGTCCCGTAAAAACATACGAACTATATGTAATCTTGTGTTAATCTATGCTGTGTCAACCTATTTAAATGTCACGTGAAACACACATCTATAATCAATGTTGTGTAACGCTCCGCTGTGTTACCGTACTTTATGTCTATGTTTAACACCAGGTATACGGGTATATTCTACTGGCCCATATGTGCGTGATGCCTAAGAGAACGCGCTTCTGACCGAAAATGAAATCTGTTGTCGGCATAAGATTATATGTAACTGTGATTTGGATTATACAGATACAATATACCTTCAATGCTACAGGTGAGTCTTCATTATTTTGAAGGTAGAGTTACAATAATATATTAAGTTTGTTAACATGTTTTGACATTTGGGAACTTTTAAACTCTAGACTTTTCATTTAACTGTATCAAACAGGATACCAATCAGCTTATTTTCTTTCTCAGTATATCTGATGACATTACAGAACCATATAGAAAATATGTAGTCCATTTAGATAATGAAAAACCAGTTCACATATCTATCAATCCTATAACGTCATTTTGTTGTTCTTTTAATGTGCGTTTGACTGTTATTTTCATACCTATAAGTTAATATGTTAAGTGTTTAACTCGACATTATGTCTATAACATGATTATGTGCCCCATGTTTCACTGTTAGGAGTTTTTTTATATCATTTGTTAATTCCTATTGTAGATAAGTTCAGAAAACTGAAATATACTGAAAGGAAAATAGGAAATAATTTTATATAAAATCTTCAATGTAAAATGTCCACTTTTGTGTTGTTTTTCCTTTTCCTTTTCAAGAGAACCTAGTTCCTTCTGAATTGGTCACGTGCGTCAAGACAACGGGAGATAATTTCGTTTTCTTCTTCCTTTTTATCCTCTCTTTCGCTCCTTTCTTTTTATTCTTTCTTTTATTCTTTTTTTTTAATCTATATTATTATTCTGGTCTCCCGATATGACCACTTAGTTTTATTTTAGTCTACTAATGGTTTAGGCGGCAAAATATATAAATAAAAGCTTTAATTATTTTAAATAAAAATGCACAAACCAGTTATTTAACTTATATAAATCATTATGGTGTCTTGGATGAAAATACCTAGAGAAGAAAACCCACGTGTTACAACAGTTGACTCCATACCTTTCCACATCCGATAGGGAAATCGAACCCTGGTAAACTACGTATTGAACGACACGTGTGTTACACTGTACCACTGTGTCACCCGACCACCCAGTTAAGGGGGTACTCTTCTGAGATAATAGTTCCTGGTGTGAAGCTGTATTTCTGATGTGAATTTTCAAAGTGAATAGATTGTTTTATTTTAATCATAATAAAAACGTTCTCCTGCATTAATCATAATAATGTAGAGCACGTGATTTGTAACTGGCACTAACACAGATGAAGCTTTTTCCGGGGAGAGTGAACGCATTTGGATGGATTTGGGTGCAAATTCCTGATTTACCTTTCTTCAGCTGTAGATTAAAATTCCGGGATCGCGATAGCTCAGATGGTGGAGTGACAGACAGATATAACTTTAAGAGAAGGTCAGAGATAATTGTTCAATTGCTACACCGGGAAGTTGGAGTTTCAAAGGAACGCTGATATATCAGAGAATCTTGTGCTGTCGTCGTTGTGCTCTTGAGCAAAACAATTTGCCTCATTTGCTCTGGATGACATGCGACGTGTCTCCAGTATTTTAAGCAATATCAAGGTAGCGAAATATTCTAAGGATGCATGGGCGATGAATCTAGACAAAAATAATCAGACAATCAAGCAGTACAATTAAATTTCGCCATGATAATCGTTATGTATGTAAATCAATTATCTTATCAAGAACAAATACCAGTCACAAATTGATTAATTCAAAATAGTTTAGAGCTGCTACTGCTTCAGTGGATACTATCAAACATTTGATTGATGCTACTGTTCAAGCCTTGATCGACAGAATAGTAAATATACTTTCCTCTTAAAACACAGGTGAGTGTGATAAAGATTTCCTGAATTGCTCTGAAAGCTAAACATATACCTCCTCATTTTAGTCTATACTATTAGAGGTACAAACACATGTCTGAATGGTGCACAGTACAAAAATACGGTTATAACAAATTAAGGACAAATGCAATGAAACTGACAGAGCATGAATTGGGGTCCACTTTTCTAGCATGGGAATGATTGTTTGGTTTTTAATATGTATGATATATTGGGTATAGTATCTACCCTTCAAACTTCAATTCATAGTTTGATTTTCAATATGGCTGCAGTGAATCTGAATATCGAGGAACTAATTTGTCAAGTATCCGCAGTAAAATGCTTTAAATTTTATCTATATCTTACTTTACATATGAAACCGCATGAATCAGAAATCAAATATGGTGACTTTTCCTTCCGGGTTTCTTATTTCTTATATGCAATGGTTTGCTGCGTGTATGTTGTATGAAACAGAAAAGGGATTGGACGTACAGAGTATGGACAGGTCAGTAGAGGTCTCGTCGTGTAGCAAGATGTTATAATCACTGTGAACGCATATGCCTGTATTGCTGAAGTATAAACAAGGATGCAAAGCATGCATTATACATGTACTATCATATTACTCAGTGAAAACCCTTTTGTCGATCATTAGTTGTTATGTTTTGGGTGGTTTTTACCTTGCTCCCTGATCAGTTGACTTCTTGTATAACTTCGACAAAACAAAATATTCATAGTGAAAAAATGCAAAAATGAATCTTAACCCTTGACCCATCGACCTTAACATTTGACATTGATTTTTGACCTCATTATGTGTTTTGTTGTCAACTGAACATCTTAACCAAGTTTCATGTAAATCTGTCAACGAATATCAAATTATCAGTTGATAACTAAAATTGAGGACGGACGAACGGGTGGACGGACGAACGGACAGACAGAGTGATTACTGTGGGCACGAACTTGGATATGGGGCCCTAATTAGCAAATTAACTTGTAATTGTATTTTATTATAAACATGTACATAACCTCCTTTGACTTCACAAATTCAGTAAAATAATAATATATAGCTATTTAAGACCAAAAGAATACATATTAGCAATAATTGTGATAGAAAATGTGTTTATTACTTTTTTCCAATTGTTTATCGTTTTTATATAAAAAATTGAAACAACTAACAATTTAAAGACGACTCTTTATGAAAATGGTATATTTCGGTGTCAAAAATGTTATCTCAATCACTTTCTAAATGTTCAATGTTTAAATTGTTTTACTGCTTCATTCACTGTGAATTTGGTTCCTCTGAGGTATCGTGATTCTTCTTCCGTTGAATAGTTACAGGTACGGCAACGTCGATCTCCGCATTTTGTAACATTATAACGATAATGTTGCTTAGACTAGGATTTGCAAAGGAGTTTCAAGATTTTTAGAAGTCTTGCTGTTTCATGGTTTCATCCTGTTTTAAAAGATCCTGCATTTGGTACATTGAAGTCAAGATATTCTTGTTCCGTGGATACATGTTGTTACTAGTGCTATTTCATATTCTTCACGATCTTTTAATTTATACATACATAAATATATTTAGTCATGCAATCATAACAACAGTACAGATCACGGCTATTACAAGTGTTCCATGCACACCAGCTTATGAAGCGCAGTAGTAATGCAAGTGCTCCCAGTGTCTACCTTGCACACTGGCTTATCCAGCCCTGCGCAACAGCAATGCAATGGCTCCCGGCACTGGAACCTCGCAGTGGCTTTCTTACGCACCAGCTTTA
Organism: Pecten maximus; assembly: GCF_902652985.1. Lineage (NCBI taxonomy): Eukaryota > Metazoa > Mollusca > Bivalvia > Pectinida > Pectinidae > Pecten > Pecten maximus. The sequence goes on from NC_047033.1 coordinate 30,356,146, forward strand.
CAATTGCTCCCGACACTTGAACCTGGTAGTGGTTAAACTTGCGCACCAGCTTCCTACAGCAATACAAGTGCTCCCGGCACTGTAACCTTGTGCACCAGCCTCGTACAGCGCAACAACCACCTACCTCACGACTAATGGGCACTTATTCAGCGACCACCAATCGCTACACGAGAGACTTCTCAGTCTCTCCACAAAGACTTACTCAGCCTTCGTAGTTACCGGGCAAACCCCTGTCAGTTTCAATTAGAATCACGCCCACTTTTCAGCGGCATATTCTCCCCCCGATCACAGTTTGTTGTTGGCTATTTATGTGCCAGGCTATTCGGCGAGCCAGTGGTACCATTTATTTGCATATTGCACATTTCGCTGTAAAACCTTGTATCATCTTTTTATACAAATACATTTACATGCTATATTATCTTTCTTATCAATCAAGGTATATTTAGGAATCATTTTCAATCTATACAATCCAACCATTAATTAGTAATCATCCAATAATCAATGAGATAAAACAGCGCTTAACAATTGTATGTAAAAGGGAGATAACTCCAACAGAAAACCGATTTTCCTTACAATAATTACCTTACTTGTATTTGATGCACATGTATTTATAATTACATGACTAATCATTTATGCTGAGTAATACACATCCAGCGAACGTCCGTTTGTTCGGACCCATTGCCTATATTGGTTTATATCGTCGGTTCTATTTACTAAACCCTTTTAGTATACAATATATATATATATACCAATCAATCAACACAACGACAACATGTCTTCTCGGGGATGAAGAGCGTAACACAAGCACAGCTCCAAGTCACATTAAGTTTGAATTATCGTTCCCCTGGAGACCAGTAGTGATATATCTTCTTTTGAATCATGCAGTTGATATTTATTCCATACATTTTCATTTTGATATTTTGAAAGGACGACTCTGCAACCGACGTAGTGAAGCGAATAATTATTGTACTTTCAATGGGTCGCTATGTTATAAAGGTTATGGTAATTCAACGAGTTTAAAGCTGACATTGCATTTGAATATGCGTAAAAAATGTGTGTACCTTAAGTATAATATACAGCCTTTTTAATTGGCATTGTCGATACGATTAGATTCATATCGTATTGTCTATTCATACATGTGTTGTTGAAGACTTGGACACAATTATATATGCCTTTACTAAATGGATAAGGGAGTAAAAATATTTGCAATCTTTAAGTTTTTTCAATATCAAATGTTCAATGGCCTTTATGTATTTTTAGCTCACCATCATCAGATGGTGAGTATTCAAACCACCAACAAAATGCAAAAAGAAATGACATAGAGCCATATTTAAGGTCACAAGTTAAAACATTCAGATGAAACATTCTAATTGACTAAAAGGTATGGTATCAAGATATCTTGATAATATATTTCTGGTACAGAATGTTCGCGAAAAAACATCCTTGACCAATATTTAATGCCGCCGATGTCAACTTTGTTAGAACATTCAGATGACTAAATGGTCTAGATTCGGGATATTTAGCTGGTAAGTTTGACCTTGAACAATATTCAAGGTCACTGAGCCAACGTTGTTCAAAGTGAAACACTCTAAAAGACTTTATCTGAAAAGCTAAATGTCGTAATATATATCTGATAGGTTACTGGGATGAGGCACTTCAAATTTTGAAATGGTCATAGCGGTCAAATTTAATGAAGCTTTTGATTAAATGAAAGGTATAGTATCATCAAAAAAATGAATTCCTTTTTGTTAAAATTTGAGGTTGAAATAAGTGAGCTCTATCTGTGAATATTATCAACTTGATTTTGCTTTTTAATCTTGGTACAATGTAACATTTTAGCTCAGAAGTCAAACTATTTAGACACTGGCTGTGAACAAAATTTAATAGTATTAAAACAGCTGCATTAAAATATCAATTTTTAACAAATGCGAGCAACAATTTTGTCTCATGGAATTTTATTAGATGTAGGCTAAAAACTTCTATCTCACTATCAGTAAATATTTCACAGATTAAAATGTTTATCATGATATTAGATTTTGTTATTTGCTATCGAATCCCCTCACGTCCTCCTGTATTTTGAGAATTGTCATCAAATCCCCTCACATCTTCAAGTATTTTGAGAATTGCCATCAAATCCCCTCACATCTTCAAGTATTTTGAGAATTGCCATCAAATCCCCTCACATCTTCAAGTATTTTGAGAATTGCCATCAAATCCCCTCACATCTTCAAGTATTTTGAGAATTGCCATCAAATCCCCTCACATCTTCAAGTATTTTGAGAATTGCTATCAAATCCCCTCACATCTTCAAGTATTTTGAGAATTGCTATCAAATCCCCTCACATCTTCAAGTATTTTGAGAATTCTCATCAAATCCCACTCAGGTCCTCCTGTATTTTGAGAATTGCTATCAAATCCCCTCACATCCTCCAGTATTTTGAGAATTGCTATCAAATCCCCTCACGTCCTCCTAGTATTTTGAGAATTGTCATCAAATCCCACTCACGTCCTCCCGTATTTTGAGAATTGCTATCAAATCCACTCCCCTCCTGTATTTCAGTGATTGGAGTTTTAACGTATTTTATCACTCGCTGTAGGATAGATTCTTTAGCCCTGGCATGATTAGCTTTACGTTACAGGTTGTCTATCATGTTACTATTCTTTCCAAATGTGGTCTATCTAATGCCTTGAACTGTTGTTTAAACAAGCATTCGTCAATGTACACAAAAATTCTTCTGATTTCGCTTCATGAGTAGAGTTTTGTATATGCGTTCGAAATTCCAATTTATCATCTACTGGTATGCCCAAATCCTTTTCCAATGAAATATTTTCTCACGTGATGTGATATTCAGTAACAAGTTTTAAATTATTCCATAGTATATATTGCAGCATATATATTATGGAGTGATACCGATGTTATATATCACACGGTCGTAAAACGTCATTTGATCAGTGTCGGCAATGACAGCCATATGCCCAAAAAGGCGACATGCGAATGCCATCTGCAATCACTTCTGAGAGCGACCGTGAAATACGAATAAGTACAGAAAGAGCTAATACCGCACAGGGAAATAGAATATCTCCAAATGAGAACAATTCCAGGCTATTCATTAAGTCGTCATCTGTCACGGATATCAAAATTGGAACAAGCCCTTGAATGTCGATTATACCTGGAAATGAAAAGGATATTCCCAGAATTGAAGCGACTACATCTGCAGATTTAATACTCATTAAAGCGACTACATCTGCAGATTTAATACTTATTAAAGCGACTATATCTATAGATTAAGTGTTCATGAAACGATTATTTATTCTTTTGAAAAATGTACTGGGCCTAAGGAATAGAGATACAAAAGTCTATAGGGTAAATAAGGTAAAAAAAAAACATGCTGAAATAATTCCCTTTGATGCTGAAGATATTCCTTTTGTTTTTATTTCTTTATTCCAGCAACAAATCCAATCACACTACCATCTACGACTGGCAAGTATATCTAGCGCATCTAATGAAAATCGAGATAAAAGAGATTGTATTTCAGTTTAGTACCCTTAATGTACACAGTCCTGGGTACATAAGTATACCAAGCTGAAGTACGACCTCTTTTGGTTAAGTGTTCTGTGGTAAATAAAAATGATGTTATTATTTGACGCCATCAAATGACATACTATATACAGTGTTCCTGTACTATTGCTTTAATCTTGCCATTTGTAAACTTTAACTTTGTAATCATTCATCAATACGAGTTTTAGTATTATTATCAACGATTGCTTTCCCTTTACTCCTCAACTGATCAATGTAGCTGCTATAGAATATATATTTGTCAAACGGAAAATGACATACTGAACTGGATAGTGCTTAGTCTATAAAAGTATTTCGCTTTTCCTTCTAGATTGTGCCTTATCCAAGATTGATCTGGTCATCATCCTCGACGCATCCGCCAGTGTAGGACAAGATAACTACGATAAAATGCTGGCTTTCTGTAAGGATTTCCTAAAGAACGCCGACATTGATTCCGGTAACGTACGTGTTGGTGCCTTGATCTACAGTTCCGGTGTAAAGATCCAGTTTAATTTAAACACATTCTCCACGAGAGCTGATATATACCAGGCTATGGATGAAATCCCCTACATCTACGGAAGTACGAACACAGCTGACGCTTTGCAGACGATGAGGAGCATGTTCAACGCCGCTGACGAAGATCGTGATGACGTCCCCAACATCTGTATCATCCTAACAGACGGTATATCAAATATCAATTCCCACAGAACCATCCCGGAAGCTGATCTAGCCAGAGCCGACAATATCCACATCTACGCCATTGGTATCGGTCTAAAGGATACCAAAGAGTTGGACGGCATCGCCAACAAACCAGCATCAGAAAACAGTTTCAACGTCCAGACCTTTGACGAACTGAATGGTCTTGGTGACCAGGTTTTCTCATTCCGCTGTTCAGGTAAGGATAACATGTCTTTCAAAATGGTTTTGATCAATTCATATTGCAGCAAATATACTGATGGGATAAAGAAATGCACCTTCTTTTATTCTAAAATACTTTGTATTGAATATACAAAGCCGTATACAAAGTAAGAGGATATTGTATATCCTTACCTAATACTCCATTAAATATTCAAAATCAATCATCCGTGACGGAATCACTTGTACACATCCATTGCGCTTAAATTACCAACATACCTTGACTGTACAAATACATGGGTTCTAATCCATTCAATTAATGTCAATTTCTGACTATCAGCAAGACGCGTGATCGCCAATAGATTTGAAATTTTAAAATATTTTTTTTTACAAATATGCCACGTGTATAGCAAGTTGATACAGGACGGCTTCTCGCAATGCTCATGCGCTGCAGAACTCAACAACAGGTCGCTCCTCACCTCGGAGTTGAGTTCACAAATCTACTATAAATCGGTAAGTTATACCTCTCATCACCTAGGGAAGTCTTGATACTGACCGAGATCCTTGCTTCCACGTGTAACGTCGCGACGTCAAAATCGGTTCATTAAGCATTAAGCTTTGTCGGATTCATCCCAAAACTATGAGAATTAGACTGAGAGAGCCAAATTTAGGGTCAGGACGCCAGTACGTTGGTTTGCTAGTGACACCTCTTCGCTAAGCGTGTCGTATGCGATGGCTGAAGGTACATGTCCCCAGATGTTTGCCAATGAGATTCCATGGTCTTCACTAATAAATCTCAATTCACGTTATTTCGATCAGTCAACGTGTGTATAGTCGAGGGAAGTATTTTGCAGACGTTTATGTCTTGGAGCGCGACAGATCTGGGGGTGGATCGGTTTTGCTTTGAGGAGGAATTTCTCATGAGTTAAAGACACCTTTAGTGATCATTAACGGGGATTTAACGGCTGTGCGCTATTGAGATGTGATTATAAGGCCTAATATTGTGTCTTTCATTAGGAGGCCCATTTTGACCTTTCAGCAGGATAACGCTAGGCTACACCTTGCGAGAGTTTGTAGGGACTTTATTGCAATCAGCACATGATCCTTATTTAATGGCTTCCATATAACTCTTGTGGGATGAATAAGTAGAGATCAAAATCGGCCAAACATCCCAATTAACAATGCACCCCTTATTGGCCAACGCACTTACCGAGGATGGAATAACATTCTCCTACGGACAACCAATGGCCTTATGAACTTCGTGTCCCGCAGAATTAGCTACAGCCTTTAACATTTAATAGAAAATGTTTGATCATTTGACACTAATGAACGGAATATTCTGGACGGAACTCTGTATTGTCCACATTTTTTTTTACACTTAGACCATCAAACTGTAAGGTTTTCAGTATCCTTCTCAATTATCGTTTCCCCTTTATCCTCAACAGATCGCCGTAACTACTATAGAATGTATAGAATATATGTGTCAAACGGAAAGTGACATACTGAACTTGGGATACTGCTTAGTCTATAAAAACATTCCGCTTTCCTTCTAGATTGTGCCTTATCCAAGATTGATCTGGTCATCATCCTCGACGCATCCGGCAATGTAGGACAAGATAACTACGATAAAATGCTGGCGTTCTGTAAGGATTTCCTAAAGAATGTCGACATCGATTCAGGTAACGTACGTGTTGGTGCCCTGATCTACAGTTCCGAGGTAGAAATCCAGTTTAATCTCAACACGTTCTCCACAAAAGCAAATGTAACCCAGGCTTTTGATGATATTTCCTACATCCACGGATTGACGAACACAGCTGACGGTTTGCACACGATGAGGAGCATGTTGATCTGATCATCATCATAGACGCCTCCACCAGTGTAGGACAAGATAACTACGATAAAATGCTGGCTTTCTGTAAGGATTTCCTAAAGAACGCTGACATTGATTCAGGTAACGTACGTGTTGGTGCCTTGATCTACAGTTCCGAGGTAGAAATCCAGTTTAATCTCAACACGTTTTCCACGAAAGCTGATGTGAACCTTGGTTTCGAACAAATTCCATACATCCGCGGATGGACAAACACAGCTGATGCTTTGATGACGATGAGGAGTATGTTCAACACCGCTGACGGAGATCGTGATGACGTCCCCAACATCTGTATCATCCTAACAGACGGTATATCAAATATCAATTCCAACAGAACCATCCCGGAAGCTGATCTAGCCAGAGCGGACAATATCCACATCTTCGCCATTGGTGTCGGCCTCGAGGATACAAAAGAGGTTGACGGCATCGCCAACAAACCAGCATCAGAAAACAGCTTCAACGTTCAGACCTTTGACGAACTGAATGGTCTTGGTGACCAGGTTTTCTCATTTCGCTGTTCAGGTAAGGATAACATGTCTTTCAAAATGGTTTTGATGAATTCATATTGCAGCATATATACTGATGGGATAAAGAAATGCACCTTCTTTTATTCTAAAATACTTTGTATTGAATATACAAAGCCGTATACAAAGTAAGAGGATATTGTATATCCTTACCTAATACTCCATTAAATATTCAAAATCAATCATCCGTGACGAAATCACTTACACATCCATTGCGCTTAAATTACCAACATACATTGACTGTACAAATGCATGCGTTCTGTTCCATTCAATTAATGTCAATTTCTGACTATCAGCAAGACGCGTGATCGCCAATAGATTTGAAATTTTAAATATTTTTACAAATATGCCGCGTGTATAGCAAGTTGATACAGGACGGCTTCTCGCAATGCTCATGCGCGGCAGCACTCAACAACAGGTCGCTCCTCACCTCGGAGTTGAGTTCACAAATCTACTATAAATCGGTAAGTTATACCTCTCATCACCTAGGGAAGTCTTGATACAGACCGAGATCCTTGCTTTCCACGTGTAACGTCGCGACGTCAAAATCGGTTCATTAAGCTTCCCCATTTGTGTGACAGATAAACGGCGCGAAATAACATTGGTAATGCATGCTGTCGGATTCATCCCAAAACTATGATAAGTAGACTGAGAGAGCCAAATTTAGGGTCAGGACGCCAGTACGTTGGTTTGCTAGTGACACCTCTTCGCTGAGCGTGTCGTATGCGATGGCTGAAGGTACATGTCCCCAGATGTTTGCCAATGAGATTCCATAATCTTCACTAATAAATCTCAATTCACGTTATTTCGATCAGTCAACGTGTGTACAGTCGAGGGAAGTGTTTTGCAGACGTTTGTGTCTTGGAGCGCGACAGATCTGGGGGTGGATCGGTTTTGCTTTGAGGAGGAATTTCTCATGAGTTAAAGACACCTTTAGTGATCATTAACGGGGATTTAACGGCTGTGCGCTATTGAGATGTGATTATAAGGCCTAATATTGTGTCTTTCATTAGGAGGCCCATTTTGACCTTTCAGCAGGATAACGCTAGGCTACACCTTGCGAGAGTTTGTAGGGACTTTATTGCAATCAGCACATGATCCTTATTTAATGGCTTCCATATAACTCTTGTGGGATGAATAAGTAGAGATCAAAATCGGCCAAACATCCCAATTAACAATGCACCCCTTATTGGCCAACGCACTTACCGAGGATGGAATAACATTCTCCTACGGACAATCAATGGCCTTATGAACTTCGTGTCCCGCAGAATTAGCTACAGCCTTTAACATTTAATAGAAAATGTTGTATCATTTGACACTAATGAACGGAATATTCTGGACGGAACTCTGTATTGTCCACATTTTTTCTTACACTTAGACCATCAAACTGTAAGGTTTTCAGTATCATTCTCAATTATCGTTTCCCCTTTATCCTCAACAGATCGCCGTAACTACTATAGAATGTATAGAATATATGTGTCAAACGGAAAGTGACATACTGAACTTGAGATACTGCTTAGTCTATAAAAACATTCCGCTTTCCTTCTAGATTGTGCCTTATCCAAGATTGATCTGGTCATCATCCTCGACGCCTCCACCAGTGTAGGACAAGATAACTACGATAAAATGCTGGCGTTCTGTAAGGATTTCCTAAAGAATGTCGACATCGATTCAGGTAACGTACGTGTTGGTGCCCTGATCTACAGTTCCGAGGTAGAAATCCAGTTTAATCTCAACACGTTCTCCACAAAAGCAAATGTAACCCAGGCTTTTGATGATATTTCCTACATCCACGGATTGACGAACACAGCTGACGGTTTGCACACGATGAGGAGCATGTTCAACCCCGCTGATGGAGACCGTGATGACGTCCCTAACATCTGTATCATCCTAACAGACGGTCTTTCCAGCATCAATTCCCAGCTATCTATCTCGGAAGCGGATCTAGCAAGGGGTGACGATGTTCATATCTTCGCCATTGGTATCGGTTTGAGGATTACCACAGAGTTGGATGGCATTGCCAACAAACCAGCATCGGAATACACCTTCAACGTTCAGAACTTTGACAAACTCAAATCTCTTAGTGACCGAGTTTTCTCGTCTATCTGCTCAGGTAAGGCTAAGTCTTTAAAAATGCTTTTGATAAGTATACAGGATTTCATCATCTGTTCCTTCGTGATATTGAAATGCACTTCATACATTCGTTTAAGGCTTAGAGAAGCAGGGATGTTACTATGCATCAATGGAAAATGTACAATTGGGATAAAAAATCACAAAGCGGTGTCAATTAAAAATTCAATCATTCTGACGATTAACTCTTCCATTCAATTTTTTGGGCCTCAGTCGTATGCTCAACGGCGAATGCTCGAGAATAGTTCACAATAGTTTACTTTAACATAAGTCGTATTTCGTGAAAAAGAAAGCTCTCAGCACAAGAGATGAAGTTTAGAATGCAGAAAACGTTTTCAGGAGGGGTTTATCAAGATGAAAATCTACATCCAATTGAGTTCACTTCTTGCGTAAAAAGTATCGCAGGATAACCGTAGCCCTGAATTGTACTAAGAATGGTAGTAAGAAGTTCGGTTAAAGGACCAAGTTAAGAACTACTGAGTCAGCAATACATCGTTGTTTATAAGGATTGCTATGTTCCAGAATCTAATACCATCGAGGGAGGTATGCATTCCTCATTATATTTAGTATTTTGAAAGATCGCAATACATTAGGAAAATTTAACAGTATATATTCTTAAAAAATACTGACAACTGACACGTAGGAAATGTAACACTGATTGTCAAGCAAGCTAAGTTATTTTTGTAAACGAAATCAGATTTCATTTTTGAAGTCGAGTGATAGTTCGGACCATTCAAGAAATGTTCCCGTAGCTTATCGTTTGGAATAGTGTGAAAATCGTCAGCTCGTCGCGACTGGAAAATGCTGTAGGATTCGGGAAAAAAATCGCGGCATGCTCTTCTTAAACAAACCTAAGAAAATACTATGTACACATTTAGTTTTTCATTTTTCGAATCTGATTTTCCTTTAAAACACGTTTGTTTAAACAATATTGTATTACCATATAAAGCAAAAAGATTGGCACAAACATTACCGATTCCATCTCCTTGAGAAATGTACAGTTGTGTATATGTACTATTAAATTGTTCAATGAGTGTATTTGATGATTTTTTTGTACATATTCTTACTCAAAAAACCATAAGTATACATATAAAATGTCCTGAAAGATCCCTCCATCCTCTTTCAGTTGAATATACTAAGTATGTTGTATATATATGTGAAGTATAGCGTCGGTTTAAAAAAATTGACTTAGAGTTTTGACAGGCAAGACCTATGCATAAATACACATGGACATTTTATCAATGTCTGTCAATAACTGCTTTTTGTAGATATAGTTTATATTAAATATTTCATGATCAAATACTATGTATACATGTATATATAATCAAAATGTATGAATGATCTGTGAATGTTTATGTTTGAGTTACCTCCCTTACATGTAAATGTTTTTCATGTATTTCTTCATTTCATAGTAAATTCATATATGTAATATTTAAATATATACGATCCACTTGCCACCTAAGGTGATAATTCATACAGGCTTGGCCTGTTATTCGATCTTTTTGGCTTATACCATCGAATTTCAATAAAATTTGTTGAAATGAAATAGGTTGATGCTTGAAAATTTGAAAATTTATAGCTATTACATGTCATTTATGTAATGTTGCAGTAAGTTCTTACATTACCGTAGTGGGAGATAACAAAAACGCTATATCTGGAATGGTACCGTCCGCCCTGGACCAGAACGTAGAGACGTGCTTTGATTTACCCGTGCCGGGGGATTCTCCTTCAATGCTGTGGCTGAGGGTTAAGCTGAGTCTGTTCAGTGTGTCGTCAAAGAGATTTCTAGTTCACGTCTCAGGTGAAGGCATAGCATGCGAGCGTGTTGGACAAAAAAGCATCCAAGTAAGTTGTAAAAAAGACACACAGAGTTAGGTAAGTACATGTACAACGGCTTTGTCATTCTAGGTCAGTGATAATGATACGTATATAGTGTCGTGTGCATATTTGCAATAAGAATTTAGTGTATTATGGAACGATGTTCAAAAAAATGTGCTACACTATCTTCTTTATCTGCACGGAAATACAAACGAGTTTCTATAAATATGGTCCGAAATAACTTCCTATAGTAAAACTGTGTAGTAAAGACTATTGTTTCAAAGTTGTTCTTTATAGGGAGAATAAAAGGAGTAAAAATACCTTCATTAAAAACGAAACTGATATATCATAATAATCTGTCTTGTAATTTTAACGAAGTGTACAAGGTTTGTGATTTAAACTTTTGTTAACACTAAATTTAAATTGCTCTGTAAGGAAGCATTTTGTTAACTCCAAAGGAAAATAAACAAGAAATATCTTTAAAAAAGATAAACGGCATAATTTTCAGGAATATGATTTTATTAATGTGTCTTTTAAAAAGATAATCTACTTATTTAGCTTGCATTCATTCTTGACTATATTGACCAATCATATACAATGTACTTCATTTTGACCAGTAACGCCACCTGTCTCGTCATATCCGGGGCCAAAAGAAAATTAAACGGCTATGCCGAAAAAAAAAAACATTACTGAGAAAAACACATTGTTAAAATGTTTTCGTACAACGAACATGGAAATAATTGAAAGTATTAAGAAACCGTACGGTAAAATATGTTTTACAATTTAGTTTACAGCCGACATCATGATTTCGGTTTGATCTTTCAATTTCATAGAAAGAAGAGAGGACTGACCTAATAACAAAAGAAAAAAGAGTGGGAAGAATAAACAGTATTGTTTGTAGGTTCATGGATGACTCCATTATTCACTTGGAAATATTTTATTTTCTCTGTAATTTTTTTTAAATTTTTTATTTATTTATTTATTTATTTTTTGGTGCAGATAAATCTTTGTCTTTCCTCTTCAGGTTGGAACTTCTGGACCAGCTAACGATGACCAGTGCAGTATTTATTCTGATATAGAATTTTGCAAACTTGTCTCAGTCAACACCACAGAAGCCATGACTAGCTGTGATGTACAATGTGAGTGTGGAAACTGGCTGCAATGTTCGAATGTTCATATTGTGATGCAGAGCTCAAACAAGGCTCCCTGGAGATTATGCGAACTCACAGTTAAAACATTATAGGATTATTTTACACAGAGAGAAAAAACAATTTTTGTGAGAATATTGTGGAACAGGTTGTCATACACTGCGAGTACTAATCGACGTCCAACAATTTACTTGGTGAAAATACCCTCCAACAGACAAATACACAGTATAGAATCTTACACTCAAGGGAAACAACTCTTACTCTTGACAAATACTGTATCATTTTACCATTTTTACTCTTACTACACACTATCACAAACTCAGATTATCTTAACAATACAAAGGATGTGATATAAATAAAATAGAAATAATAACTAACACTAGGAAGAGCGGATATTCTTTCCTTAAACATATACATTCATACATTAATTATGTTCGTCATGATTTTACAATTGTCTACAGATAGCACTTGCAGCATATATCATATTACTTACAGTTTCGTAATGGACATGCGCTGTAAATGTATTTTTACTTAGGTTCCTTAATTGACAGAGCACAATAATTCCGATTAAATGATATACTGATAAAACATCTGGCAAGTTTGCAGATATACAGAAATTACATTGAAATTAACCACTACTAACCCCAGGAAATATTACCCGGCTGCTAACACATGTATGTTTATAATACCTTTACTCAGCAATTTTATTTTAAAACACATTACAAATCCAGCAAATCAATTGAATATTACAGATTAATTACAACGTGTCCTAAAACATATAAGAAATATATAAAAATATTTGAAATAAAAAATTCACACTACCAAAATTATGAAGTCAATATCGAAGGTTTCATCAACCAATGACATCAAAGATCTGGCCACGCATAACTTAAGAGAAAATTAAGCAATCATTTAATGATTACATTGTAAACTTTCTCTAAACACTTCCGGTATGTTAACGTTCTCTTTAACTGTTCGGAAGTGTAAACATTCCACACGAGTTTGTCATGAACGTAACACAGCATACTTAAACATAGACCTACTGTCGCCTTTCAGATTCTGTGGTCCTAGGTTTTACATAGAGTAACTGTCGCCTTTCAGATTCTGCGGTCCTAGGTTTTACATAGAGTAACTGTCGCCTTTCAGATTCTGCGGTCCTAGGTTTTACATAGAGTAACTGTCGCCTTTCAGATTCTGTGGTCCTAGGTTTTACATAGAGTAACCGTCGCCTTTCTGACTCTGTGGTCCTAGGTTTTACATAGAGTAACTGTCGCCTTTCAGATTCTGCGGTCCTAGGTTTTACATAGAGTAACTGTCGCCTTTCAGATTCTGCGGTCCTAGGTTTTACATAGAGTAACTGTCGCCTTTCAGATTCTGTGGTCCTAGGTTTTACATAGAGTAACTGTCGCCTTTCAGATTCTGCGGTCCTAGGTTTTACATAGAGTAACTGTCGCTTTACAGATTCTGCGGTCCTAGGTTTTACATAGAGTAACTGTCGCCTTTCAGATTCTGTGGTCCTAGGTTTTACATAGAGTAACTGTCGCCTTTCAGATTCTGCGGTCCTAGGTTTTACATAGAGTAACTGTCGCCTTTCAGATTCTGCGGTCCTAGGTTTTACATAGAGTAACTGTCGCCTTTCAGATTCTGCGGTCCTAGGTTTTACATAGGGTAACTATCGCCTTTCAGATTCTGCGGTCCTAGGTTTAACATAGAGTAACTGTCGCCTTTCAAACTCTGCAGACTTAGATTTTACACAGAGCAACTGTCGCTTTTCAGATTGCCGATGCCGAAAATTAGATTTTAATTGGTATTCAGATTAATGGATTAATACAGGAACAGGAGCCTTTAGGTTTGATCCAGGACGGTAATGCACCACTCGTTTTCCTTGGACATTCCTAATCAGAAGAATGATAACGTATAAACTGATTCTAATATCGCTGCCCAGGACAACAAAAAATACGTAGCTTAATACATTCTTATAATGCGTGATATCTAATCGTAGATTTTGCTTCTGTCATCTAATTTTCTCAAACAATTCGGCATAATTGGGAAAACATGCGAAAAAAGAGAATCGGTATAGCCCATGTGAATCACAAAGAATCAAACGAACGCAATAGGTGCATTTGTTCAGCAAAGTACAAGGTATTTCTGTATAAAAGCGAGCATTGATGATTTTATTTGGGACCGTAAATGCAATTGGCGGTTGTGAATATTATCTAACAAACATGACAGATTTGGAAGTATTTAGTGTAATAGGGTCATTTTCAATGTCATTTTGTCCTTGTTATTTAGCACTTACACCGCATTGTTATACCGCATTGCGCGGAATTAGCCGTCGCGTCGGTTACAGTAACTCATTATCGCCCGTAATCTTATATACATGTATGCAATGTCCACTAACACCTATGTGACGTCATCATTATACGCATGTGGGTTAATGTTGCATTTATAATTAAAAAGAACAAAAATCGTCATGTTTTTATATAAATTCAATATTTAATGATTTCCCGGTAAGTTCTGTTTGTTTTCTTGATCGGATTTTAATGTTAGGTTCCAACGTCTTTATCGGGATGTTTTCGTCGGTCCTCCTGCTCTCGCGTGGTCACGTGACCGGCACGAATGACTACATTAACACTTGGTCGGTAAATATGGCCAGAGCACCCGACCAACGTATTTTGTCGTACAAACAAATATGATGCACTTATTCATCGTGCTAAGAAACCGAGAAAAAGTGCTGTACATTCTTCTATTTATTCAAGTATGGTTACATAACGGCGTTATAATCTGGTATTAATTGACGAAGTGCCGATTAATTGACTACTTTTTAAGTAATTTTGACGATGTTTGTCATTTTCGTAAGAATGTACAGCACTTTTCGTTGTTCTCATACAATTACCTTCACGCTCTTACCTGTTTCATAATTATTGATTTAGGGTAGTCGGGTGCTCTAGGACGATTTATAGAGCAAGTGTTAATGTTCATTCTCCAATATTGGAACTCTTCAGTGTTTTAAGTATCGAAATCGGCATATAAAACAGAACAAACGTTAATAAACGAATGCAATGGATCGTAATTAATTCAAATAATTATTTACAGATGATTTCCAAAGACATAAGGTATAGTTAGACGTTTTCGGCTGTACATGCAAGTTTGTAAATTCGACACTGTGATAAAACCACCGTCCTCGTCGTTGCCATGACAGCCGATCGAAGCTGCGACCACGAATGCACTGTCAAAGTGAAAGTTAAAGTATTTTTCGCAACATGCCGTTTAAACTTAAAATTACATTCACACCTCATATTGATTGGGGTTGTTTAATCATACCTGATCAATTGAATTGTAAGAAAACTAACAAAAACACTAAAAAACACAGAATGAAGCCTTCGTGTCAGGCAGTGCAGACACAACGCGGGATCTGTAAACAATGTGACGTCATTGGAATGTACAAGTTGCAACAATGTACAACAATGTATTTTTTACATGAATACACTAATGAGCAACAAAACGGGACGCAACATTAACCCACATGCGTATGTGCCCATGTGTTGTCTTTTGTGCTCACTTTTGTTTGTACTTGGCGGGAAGTAAAAAGGTAACCATTGTCTATGGACGGACCAAATATGTAGTCGCCGTCAAGACAGAATGATAAACTATGTACAGTTAAGACTATGAATAATTGTAAATCATTGCAGTGGCCATTTATGTATTTTATAAAATTAAATAGCATGTAATAATCTTTTATATAAGTAAAAGATTATAGTCCATATATTCGGTAACAGATAGATGTTAAGTTCATGAATACGTTCCGTTAATCTTTTTACAAGATAATAGTTTTGCTATCCTACGGGTCTATATAAGTGAAGCATTGTCTTATTAGCGGTTTATTTTATTTTGTGGCCCATAGTTAGCAATTAAACATTCCAAACAATGAAAAATACGATGGTTCACTATCAAATTGTGGCTTGGCGCTAGAGTTTTTATTTAATCAGTAGAGCGTCAAACTTGGAAGCTGAAGGTAGCGGATTGGATTCGTTGCTTCTAAGTTGGTGGATCGGTCTCGCTGGTTCTAAAGTGGCGGATTGGAGTCGCTGGTTTTAGGTGGCCGACAGGAGTCACGGGTTCTAAAGTAGCAGATCAGAGTCGCTCTTTCTAAAGTAGCAGATCGGATTAGCTAGTTCTAACTTGCCGGAATGGAGTCGCTGGTTCTAAAGGACCAGATCGGACTCGCTGGTTCTAAAATGGCGGATCTAAATCGTTTGTTCGGAGTGGCGAACTGGAATCGTGAATTCGAGAGTTGATGTTCGGAGTTGCTGGCATTATTCTGGTGGGAAACCTTAGCCCCGTTGCGGGTATTACGCTGAGAATTACGTACCAGTGAATAGTTCACGTTGACATGTCACTGTTGTAAACAGTTATAGTCCACGCGGTAATTTGTTTTCCATGGTAAGTGTATGACGATGAGTGTACTTGGTATTTTGTAAATAAACGTAATCTAGACTTTGTACCTGTATTCTCGTTTTAATTCAAGGGCTGGATATTTCCAGGATATAACGCCCGTACCCCCATCGTCCCGAGCGAGGCTTTGCTTTATTGTTATTCATACAACTGCTAACTGCATTGCAGCACTTACGACCCCTAGTCTTTTTTTTTCTTTTCCAGACACTCTTTCTTCTTCTCTATTTTCTCTGTTGGTGTCTCAAAAAGTCATCCTCATATGACTTTGGCCGTTGTCGCCATGACACCCATCCCTCAAATGACTTCTGCTGATGTTCCCTCGACGTCCATCCTCAAATGACTTTAAGAACCGAAATTGCATTTATACCATCCGTATTTGCGAGGCACAAATTCACTAATGCACTTGCAAATCAAGACTAGTAGAGCATATGACATCAT
This sequence comes from Pecten maximus, assembly GCF_902652985.1. Taxonomy (NCBI): domain Eukaryota; kingdom Metazoa; phylum Mollusca; class Bivalvia; order Pectinida; family Pectinidae; genus Pecten; species Pecten maximus. Next base: position 30,372,937 of record NC_047033.1, read on the forward strand.
TGTTTCCTCTACTTCTGGTACTGAATATAATGATACACAGGTTCGTGATATTTCAAAGTAAGATTACTATCTATTTGAACCCATCTCAAAAAGTAATTCGCTAAATTCGCCGGTATAGTAGAGCATGCAAAGAAAAATTGCCTCAGATTATCCATGTGATATCAGCCAATCAAATGAATGATAATGGATACGAAACATGTGTCACCTTAATACAATTATTGCAATCGAATCAGTTCAAAATACGTGCTGTTTACGAAGATCATTATTGCACAATTTGGTTTCAAAATACGGTTGACGTTCCTGCAGCTTCAGAATTTTAGGACCATATCGGACTGTCACTCTGCTAGCATCGTTCACACATAGTTCCCGTTGAAAATAATAATGCTTGGAAATGTAACGGACCTGCACAATAACAACACCAGGGGGAGACTCTCAAACCATTTATACCACAGGGGCTTGGCATGATTTTCCAAATGATAGTCTATATATATATGTATATAGTATCAAGGGTAGTAACTACAAAGAGGGGAAAGACCAACGTATTTAAAAAAAAAAATTTGTCGTATTCTGCGGGTCAAAAATCTTAGTGACACATACATTACCTTAAAGAGAAATGTTTTATCTTTCCAAGGAGTGTTCGATGAACAAAATTGGCCAAGTATTATCCAAGTTATGACCTGACGAATTCGGAAATAGATGCTGAAATGGCTAGGTCGGAATCTCCCTGTCCGGTTGAATAGTCGCCTCGCCTCTAATGGGTACCTCAATAACCATTCAGAAATCGAAAAATCGACGCTTGCAGCGGTATACAGTAACCATAACTATGTCAATATAGGATGTCGGTTGGTTATGTTATCCGTCATGTGCCGTAGCCAATTCCATATTACATCACCGAGCTTACCGTCTTCAAAAAGAACGGCCATCTTTCCCTTCATTCGGAACGCTTCTTGGCTGTACGACCACTGTGACGACATAAACAAAGTCACGAAAGGTTAGGGAAAGATGGCCGTTCTTTTTGAAGACGGTAAGCTCGGTGATGTAATATGGAATTGGCTACGGCACATGACGGATAACATAACCAACCGACATCCTATATTGACATAGTTATGGTTACTGTATACCGCTGCAAGCGTCGATTTTTCGATTTCTGAATGGTTATTGAGGTACCCATTAGAGGCGAGGCGACTATTCAACCGGACAGGGAGATTCCGACCTAGCCATTTCAGCATCTATTTCCGAATTCGTCAGGTCATAACTTGGATAATACTTGGCCAATTTTGTTCATCGAACACTCATTGGAAAGATAAAACATTTCTCTTTAAGGTAATGTATGTGTCACTAAGATTTTTGACCCGCAGAATACGACAATTTTTTTTTTTTTAAATACGTTGGTCTTTCCCCTCTTTGTAGTTACTACTCTTGATACTATATACATATATATATAGACTATCATTTGGAAAATCGTGCGCCTTGAACTATCATACTTGATTA